>NW_008663626.1:13076-14280 GCF_000695815.1 Acanthisitta chloris
TCTGCCATGTCTTAGATTTTTTACAGCAGTAAAAAAGCCCACAGGAAAACTACCCTCAGGATTTGGAATAAAACAGAGAAGTGTGTATGTTTGTACAGATTACTACTGCAATTATATAGGAAAAAATGGCTTTGGTTTAGATGCAAAATAAAACCAAATGCTCCAGCACAAAAGATGAGCCTTTAGACCTGGACCAGACCTCAGACACAGGGGACTGGTTGCAGCAAAAACTGCAGGAAGGATCAGCAACTTCACCCTCTGAGTGGTTCATACAGTGCATGACTCCACAAACACAAAAACGTGGGATTTCAAAGTATTATTTATATTGCCTAAGCAGATGTAGCTTTGGAGCACAGCATAGCAAAGTATAGCCAGATGGTATGGCCAGTTTGGGACTATAATACCATTTCTGGGATTTCAAATGCTGGAGTGAGGCAAGGATTCAAAGCCTGGCACTGTTGGAGCAGCCCTGCTTAGTATTCTGAACATGCAGCACTTAAATAATTCAAATTGGAGTGCGCAATGCAGCGCCTTCTAAGCTGGGAAGTCAGCTGAGTGTTGTGCTCACCAGATTAGATAATTTGAGCATGGGAAGGGCATTGTACAGTGCAGTGATTTTTTTTTTCTTTTCCCAGGACATGCTGGAAAGCAGCTAACAATTGAGCTGTAACCATTGCAGGTACAGAGTGATTGCTAACCAGTCTCACTCGATTTCCTCACTTGTTAAAGACAGTGTGTGTCGTGCTGGTGTCAGAGTAGTAGCTGAGGGAGCCTAACAGCAGGGTTGGTCCTGACTCAGCAAGGTACTGCACATTCAATGACCTTTAAGAACAAGCTTAAATCCTGTGATTTCAAGAAGACCTAGCAACTTACTTAAAGTCCTGCCTGTATTAGAGATTTTAACAAAGAACTAGGCCTTGGCACCTAATCAAGTTTTACTAAACTGACATGGAGCTAAATTCAGCTGGGGCTGTAACTCCTGGTGTTCCCCAGGGCACAGTGTTGGGGCCAGTCCTGTTTAACATCTTTACAGATGATCAGGACATGGGGATTGAGTGCACCCTCAGGAAATTTGCAGAGGACACTAAGTTGGGTGGGAGTGTGGATCTGCCTGAGGGTAGGAAAGCTCTACAGAGAGACCTGGACAAGGTCAGTGGCTGAGGACAACTACATGAGCGTCACTAAGGCTCAGTGCCGGTCCTGC
>NW_008663627.1:0-1196 GCF_000695815.1 Acanthisitta chloris
ATTCTGTTCCCAGTTTTTCCTGCTCTCCTTTTCCAGTCTGTACTTTGGCAAAGAGGATTAGCTCCTGGCAGGAATTTTTAAGGAGATGGTGAGTAAATGTAGTGAAAAAAAAAACCAAAAAAACAAACCAAACACAGTTCCTTAAAATTCCCTGCTCAAATCCAGGGATTTTTCCAACATCCAGCTCCAAAGTGACAAGCAGGAACTCATCCAGATGGGATAAAATTCCATAGGTAACATGGAGCAGGTTTTGGAATTATTTTTTTTTTTTCCTCCTTCTCAAGGTGGAACATCCATTTGGGAGAGAACAGAAAAAGATCAGCTGGAAAATGGATGGATCCAGAAGAAAAGTTATATGGATAATAGTTTTATGGCTCGTAATTATCTTGGAATAATGAGGGATTAGGGATCACACTAACTTCATTGCACAGTTCACAGGAAAAGAGAAGATTCCAAACCAATGTGGGAATCTCCACATGGAGCACCCTGGGCTGGAGATGTAGTAACAACCCTCCAAAACCAGTCAAAATTCCTCCAAAAAGGAGGAAAACCACCAGTTCAGATCATGGATTCTTCCTCAAGCATCCTCCAGGATTTGTGTTTGTAGGGAGAAGACTTGGAAGAAATTCCAAGAGTTTGTGTTTTCCTTAAAAAAAAAAAAAAAAAAAAGTCATGGCAGAGAATGAAATAAAAACAGTCAAAGCCACTGGAAAAAAAAAAAGTCCTGGAAGGGTTGTCTGAGATCCAGACAGGAATCCTTCCCAAAGAAATCCACTTGGGATTGGCTCTGGGAACACTTGGCTCTCGTGGCACTCAAATCCTGAAGCTTCCAGAACAATCCCACATGGAAGAAGTGTCCAAACTATCCCATCCTCCTCCTCCTCCTCCTCCTCCTCCTCCTCCATGGTCATCCATCCTTGGAATTTTGCTTCCAGAGGGTGGGAAGTGTTTAGATAGTTCTTGGATAAGAAGACTCAGCCAGTTTTCCTTTACACATGGATATTGGATAGAGCTTTGTTGCTCCCTAAGGCTTGTTTTACTCGGAAAAAGATGGGAATATGTTGAGTTCTGGGAATTCCTCGTTGTTGTAGTTGGGTCCTTGGTCTCCCAGCATGGTCAGCATATCCTGTGGGATACAAGGAAAAAGTTAGGATTTGGGGTTGGAATATCAGCCTCAAAATTTACCCCAGGGGAAG
>NW_008663628.1:0-226 GCF_000695815.1 Acanthisitta chloris
ATCTCTGGGGCGTGGCCAAGATGGCCTCACCACCTGTGGGTGTGGCCAAATGGATCTAAGATGGCTGCCAGTGCTGTGGGAGTGGCCATAGCGATCCAATATGGCCACTAATCCAAGTGGGGTTGGGATCCAAGATGGTGGAATGGATCCAATATGGCTGCACTACTTGTGGGTGTGTCCAAATGGATCCAAGATGGCTGCCCTTGCTGTGGGCGTGGCCAAACCG
>NW_008663629.1:0-4447 GCF_000695815.1 Acanthisitta chloris
CGCCAGGCTGGGAGCCAAGCGCGAACGCCTCTGCTCGCTGCGGGATCGCGGGTCGTGTTCTTTGCACCAGCGCGGCACCTTCAGGGCCCCGGCAGCAGCTGTACGGACCGGAGGGCTCTGCCAAAACGTGGCTCTCGGCACTTCCGACATGTGACCATCAAAGTGACACATCCACACTGCTGTGTCCGGGAAACTGTCGCTGCTCAGGAATGCTCAAAGAGCACCGAGATCACAATAGATGCTTTTCATCCTCAGTTACTGATCTGTTCCTTTTTATTTTTCCTATGGATTTTGTTGGCTGGAGCCACGGAGGGTTCCTGATTTCTCTCAAGATGCAAGAACTCTGACAAGAACAAATTTCCTCCTATCAAGTTCAACCAAAAACATCAACAGGCCACAGCCACTGGCAGAAACAACTGCAATCCCTCACTGTGCACATCGGCGATGAAATGGCCCTGCCCAGGTTTATGAGCCCTTCTAGCAGGAAAATCACTTGCCAGGCTCCCCGTGTTGGTATAGTCAGTAGCAGAAGTGCCTTTTTGAACTGTTTGAAATGTTACAAACACAGTTACTGTTTAGTCATAGGTTTTTTCCAGAGACTCGAGTGAAGAATAAATAATAGAAAAGAATAATTAGGGAAAACATAGAGTTTTCTTCCTCAAATTGATACCACGGGATCTAAGACTACAGCTTCCCGTTTCTCGGTTAACCTTTTAGAATCACATATTTAACTCCTTCTGTGGCTTTGCAGACCTAGAATGCACAGAAAGAAAAATAAACATGCCTCAGATTACATTGTTTACAGCTTTATACCATCTGCACCCTCCTCTCCTCATATATGACTTTCATGTAGTTCTGCTGCTTTCCAAGGTCAAAGTTACAAAGGTTCAAAGTTACCTTACAAAATCAGCAGGGGGATGTTAATTGGTGAAAGGAACTTATCTAAGACTAACTAAGTCTCAAAGGGGAGTTGTTACAAGGGGCCTCAGACAAGAATGCACCCAAGAACAAAAATTCTAGCATCTGTGACCAGCTCATCCTGGAGCAGTACAGAGGAGCCACCAGAAGTCAACGAATGCCAAGATAAGAAACTTGAGAACAAGATAACAAGCTGAGCTAAGACCATATATGGAAGGAAGACTCAAAGTTCATGGTAAGGACACTAATGGACATCTTTTCAACAACCACAAGGGACCACCAGAGACCATCCAAAACCCTCATGGAAGACCCACAAGAACTCAGAAGTGGACTAATGAGCATAAGAAGCGAGACAATCACTAATCAATAGAGGATACAACACTAATTAATAAGAGTTAGGTAACTTGTGACCAATGAGCACTAAATGCTTTGTTTTCTGAAATGTATAAATAGCAAAAAGTTTGGATAGTTGGGATGCAGCTTGGAGGAGCATCCCCCATGCATCTGGCACCAGAATAAATAATGCCTGTTCTTAACACTACATTGGTGTTAGGGGGGTTTATTCCTGATTTTCATGACAATATAACCCTTTGATGAAGTTTTCTCCTTTGATACAGATTCTTAGTAATTTTTACACAGGAGTCAATATTAAATAAAAATTATATGATGATTATTTTAATTCTTAATCCAGTGTTCTCTTTTTTTCCTCCTCCAAAAATGTGTGATAACCCAAATTAAACCATTTCTTAGCCTTTCACACTCAAGCTTTAAAGAGTTTCCTTCTCCTCATTGCTTATCCCATTCCTAAATAACCAAGAGGAAAATTTACAGCTGCAGATGAGCACTGATTTGGAAGGAGCACTGACTTGGAAGGAGTTCCTGCTCCTGAGGCATCAGCAGTTCTCAAAAATCAAGTTTGAACTGCTCACCCTCAGGCACAGAAATGCTGACTCAAAAGCTGCTGGTCCAGCTGTGAGAGCTGCATCATCTCCTTGACTTCTGTTATTTTGCAGAAGTTTCTCTCTATGGCAACTACTTACACAGACACAAAATCTGAACCCCACAGTCACCTTGGGGCAGGGCAGAGCTAATGCTCTGACCAGCTTAACAAATGTGGCTGAAGCTGCCACAAGTCCTCCTGCAGCTGAATGGAGAATTTCAACACGTATATTTTTTGCCTAGGATTCACCTCTTAGTTTTGGGGTTGGGTTTCTTTCCTGTTTTATTTTTAGGTAAGCCAAGAAAGCATTTGGTGATTTGAGTCACATAGAAACTTATATAGTAACAATTTTAAAGAATAATTTTACCTAAGATATTGACAAGAAACATCTAGAATGGAGAACTAAATGTGGTATTCTTGGAACTGAAAAATAAATAGGTAAGAGACACGATAGCAACTTTTATTTTGATGTATAGAAGTGGTTAAAACAACTCTGGGGTGGAAGCTCTGAAAATATGAAGTACAAATTTAAAGAAGTGGTGTGTAGGCTTTTGTGAGAACACAAAAAATATGCAATTCAGTGACAAGTTTTCAGTGAAGCAATTTGAGATCTCTTGTTTGTAAGAAATCCAGTTTGTGAGAACAGGATATTCTTTTAAACACCTGACAAATCTGAGAGACAAAGCAGCATTCTCCAACATGAAAAAAAATTTGTATTTTACACTAAAAATAAATTAAATTTGATAATCAGAATAGTGTATTTTCCCTTAGAGCCTTCAGGAAAATGAAAATTCAGCAGTTATCCCAGCTATGACTGCTTGTAGGGCCAGAAATATTATTCCACCATGAAGTGCCAAATAAAACATCACTGCTTCTGAAAGACTCTAAAATACTGATTTCCACCATTCATGCTTTGAAGAATTTTTTGATTCCTGTCAATCCCATTACATAAAGACTCACATAACTGAATTAAAAGCCCAGTGACCATTTTTATTGACATTAGTAGCTGTAGATGCTGTTAATGCACCGTATCGATGGGCATTGTATAACCTGTGTATAAAATCAAATCACCTCATAATATAAGGTAACAGAGGTGCAGAGTGCTCCCGAGGCAGATGTTTTAGTCACTTTTTTGCCAAGAGAAACCCTGGGTGCAGGTGAGCAGCTGTGCCATGGGAGCTGCCTCAGCACATCCCAAGGCTGATGCCAGCTAGAGGCTCTGGATGCCCTGCTGCCTGCAGAGCTCAGCACACTGCTGCCCCACACATCCCAGGGTCTCACACCCCTTCTCTGGGGCACCCCAAGCCCTGGCTGAGGGGGATCCCAGGGGAGAAGCTAGGGAAGGCCACGTTTGCATGCCACATTGTCCCTACATTGCATCTCCCTTGGCAGCATGACCTGCTGTAACAGTGCTGGGAGTACACAGTGGCCTGGACTTCCTCCTGGGCTCACCTGACTGCACATACCACAGGGGAACAAATTCAGGCAGCCAGTGAGGAAAGTGTGGATACAGGCAGCTAAGTCTCAGGATCACTCCAAATTTCAGGTTTTTCCTGATACTGGAATCTCAGAGACAGAGTCACCAAGCCTTAACCATGCCGTATGGATTCTGCTGGCAAAAACACACCACTGCAGACTTCCAGCTGCTCATTCAAATGACCCTACTGCCAACTCAAACAACAGCCAGCTAAAGGAGAGCCTTATCTGCTTCAAAACACACAGCACCCCACAGCAGGGCGATACCAGGCTGCTCTTGGACAGACACAGGCAAATCTCTGGAAAATGTTTTCCAGCCCTGTTCTGCATGTGATTACATGCACCCAAGATAATACACACTTTAAACAGGCTTCCTCCATCATATGGGTTTTTTTCTGCTGTTTGTGATAGGTTTGGGAACCGAAATAGTGTTTCATTTTTGAAACACACACTGACATACTCTGATATGTTATCTAGACAGCATAAACCAGCATGGGCTTTCCAGGGTGTCCAAAATACCCCGTTCACACCGGGCTGGTCGGAGCCTGGTAATGTTACACTGCACTTCCCAGGGCAAAGAAGAAACCTTGGGGTTTTTAAGAAAGCAGCACAACAAGGTGGTCAAACGTGGACCCCTGAATGGGAAGGGCACTCACAGAAGAGGGACCATGGGTGTCTTGTCTGAATACATCATTTGTAGCATTTTCATAAGACGGTTAAGGTTGGAAAAGACCTTTAAGGTCAGC
Organism: Acanthisitta chloris; assembly: GCF_000695815.1. Taxonomy (NCBI): domain Eukaryota; kingdom Metazoa; phylum Chordata; class Aves; order Passeriformes; family Acanthisittidae; genus Acanthisitta; species Acanthisitta chloris. Next base: position 4,081 of record NW_008663629.1, read on the forward strand.
GAGTCCACCCATCAACCCACCACCACCACATTCATATTAAACCGTGTCCTCAAGTGCCTTATCCACACGTTTGTGAACACTTCAGGGACGGTGACATGAAAAATCTTTTCCTAATATCTAACTTAAACTTCCTCTGATGCCGTTTCCTCTCGTCCTGTCAGTTTCCTCCGGACACCCAGCCCGGACCAGCGCCGTGTCCGGCTTTGAGCTTTGGACATCGAGCGGCCGCGGGGCCCGAGCAGGGGGAGCCCAGACGGCCCCAGCTGTCCGTGCCCGGCACCGAGAGCTGTCCGTGCCCGGGGACATAGAGCTGTCCGTGCCCAGGGACATAGAGCTGTCCGTGCCCAGGACCGAGAGCTGTCCGTGC
>NW_008663630.1:0-3107 GCF_000695815.1 Acanthisitta chloris
TCCCAGTCCATCCCAGTTTGTCCCAGTTTGCCCAATTACCCTTGAAGAAGACGAATTTCCCATCCCTCCTCTCGTAGGCGGCGTCGATTCCGGCCGGAAGTCCAACCCAGAACTGACCAATGGGCAGAGGATACCCAGGGAGGACACGCCCAGAACGGACGCGCCAAAACCAACGCTCCTACAAAATGGCGGCAAAAATTTGGAAATTTAGACAAAAAATTGGAAATTTTAGAGAAAATTTCAAAATTTAGACAAAAAAATTCGAAATTTATACCAAGAATTCAAAATTTACACAAAAAATTCAAAATTTATACAAAAAATTTCAAAATTTATACTAAAAATTCGAAATTTATACCAAAAATTTGAAATTTCTATCAACTATTCAAAATTTATACCAAAAATTCAAAATGTATACAAAAAATTTTGAAATTAATATCAAAATTTCAAAATTTCTACAAAAAATTCTGAATTTACACCAAAAATTGGAAATTTATACCAAAAATTCGAAATTTATACCAAAAATTCGAAATTTATACCAAAAATTGGAAATTTATACCAAAAATTCAAAATGTATACAAAAAATTTTGAAATTAATATCAAAATTTCAAAATTTCTACAAAAAATTCTGAATTTACACCAAAAATTGGAAATTTATACCAAAAATTCGAAATTTATACCAAAAATTCGAAATTTATACCAAAAATTGGAAATTTATAGCAAAAATTCAACATTTATACCAAAAATTCAAAATTTATACCAAAAATTCAAAATTTATATCGAAAATTGGGAATTTATACAAAAAATTCGAAATTTATACCAAAAATTCGAAATTTATATCAAAAATTCGAAATTTATACCAAAATTTTGAAGCAAGGCTCCCTACAAAATGGCGGAAAATGACCCAAAATGGCGGAAAATTAAACAAAATGGCGGCAGAAATTTTGAAATTTATACAAAAAAATTCGAAATTTTGGAGGAAATTCCAAAATTTGTAGGAAAATGTTCAAAATGTATACAAAATTTTCAAAATTTATACAAAAAAACTTGAAATTTTGGAGGAAATTTCAAAAATATGGAGGAAATTTCAAAAAATTTTGAGGAAAATTCAGAATTTTTGGGGGACATTTCCGACTCAAAAATCAAAATATTGAGGAAAATTGGAACTTTTTGGAAAAAATTTGGAAGTTTTTAGAGTTAATTTCCAAATATTTTCTGGAAACTTCAAAATAGTTTTGAGGAAATTTCAAAATTTTGGAGGAGACGTCAAAATTTTTGGTGGAAATAACGAAATTTTGGAGGAAGTTCAAAATTTTTTGGACAAAATTCTTATATTTTTGGAGGAAATATCAAATTTTCTGAAGAAACTCCAAAATATTTTAAAAATTTAAAACTTTTTGGGCAAAATTTCGAAATTTTTCAAGGAAATTCCTAAAATACCCCAAATTTGAGGCTGAAAATTGCTGAAATCTAGTCCAAAATTGTAAAAAAAATTTAAAAATTAAAATTTCTCACCTTAAAAACAAACATTTCTCCCCTCAACATGGCGACGGTGTCAAATCCTCCATCACAAATTTTTGGTCCATAGGGAGGACCTGGACGAGGTTTGGGAGGAAATTTAGGAGTTGGAGAAGGTCGAGGAAAACCGGAAGTAGAACCTAAAAAAAAAAAAAATTTCAAAATTCCAAAAAAACCCTCAAAAAACCCTCAAAATTCCTCAAAAATCCAAATTCAAAATGGCCGACTTGAAAGGTTTCAAAATGGCCGACAAAGTGGCCACGCCCAGAGGAAAATGGAGGGAAAAAAATATGGAGGAAAATCAAAATGGAGGAAATTCAAAATTTTGGAGGAAATTCTGGAGAATTTTGCACTTTTTTTCGGCCATTTTGGGTCAATTTTCGCCATTTTTTCTGCCATTTTTTCTGCTATTTTTTATATTGAGTCAATTTTCGCCATTTTTCAGCCATTTTTTCTGCTATTTTTTATATTAATTTTTCCACCATTTTTTGGCCATTTTGGGGTGAATTTTCCCACCATTTTTTGGCTATTTTTTTCTCTATTTTTGGGTGAAATTTTCCACCATTTTTAGGTAAATTTTTCCACCATTTTTAGGTGATTTTTTGGCCATTTCCCTACTATTTTTATGTGAATTTTCCCACCATTTTTTGCTCATTTTTCCACCGGTTTTAGGTGAATTTTTCCACCATTTTTTGGCCATTTTCCCACCATTTTTATGTGAATTTTCCCACCATTTTTTGCTCATTTTTCCACCGGTTTTAGGTGAATTTTTCCACCATTTTTTGGCCATTTTCCCACCATTTTTATGTGAATTTTCCCACCACTTTTCAGCCATTTTTCCTCCATTTTTGCCCATTTTTCCACCATTTTTGAGTGAATTTTTCCACCGGTTTTGGCCATTTTTTGTCCATTTTGGGGTGAAATTTTCCCACCACTTTTCGGTGATTTTTTCCCCCACTTTTCAGCCATTTTTCCACCATTTTTGGGTGAATTTTCCCTCTAATTTTCTGCCATTTTTTCCCACCATTTTCCCACCATATTTCCACCATTTCCCCCCATTTTTCCACCATTTTTGGGTGAATTTTCCCTCTAATTTTCTGCCATTTTTTCCCACCATTTTCCCACCATATTTCCACCATTTCCCCCCATTTTTCCACCATTTTTGGGTGAATTTTCCCTCTAATTTTCTGCCATTTTTTCCCACCATTTTCCCACCATATTTCCACCATTTCCCCCCATTTTTCCACCATTTTTGGGTGAATTTTCCCTCTAATTTTCTGCCATTTTTTCCCACCATTTTCCCACCATATTTCCACCATTTCCCCCCATTTTTCCACCATTTTTGGGTGAATTTTCCCTCTAATTTTCTGCCATTTTTTCCCACCATTTTCCCACCATATTTCCACCATTTCCCCCCATTTTTCCACCATTTTTGGGTGAATTTTCCCTCTAATTTTCTGCCATTTTTTCCCACCATTTTCCCACCATATTTCCACCATTTCCCCCCATTTTTCTACCATATTTCCCATTTTCCCCCATTTTTTCCCCATTTTCCCCATTTCCCTCCAATTTTCCACCATATTTCCCCATTT
>NW_008663631.1:0-349 GCF_000695815.1 Acanthisitta chloris
AGGGGGCTGTCAAAAAGCCCAGGAAGGATCCCACTGAAGCCACCATGGGAATGACTCTGACCGTGCCGACCACGTCCACCACACCACCGAGCGCAGAGGCCACGAGGATCTGGGAGATGTAAACCTGACACGACAGAATGGCACAGTCGATGCCGAATCCTCGCTTGGAGTTCCCAGGGCTGTGGTGAATGTACTGGAGAAAGACAAGAAATGTGTTAGGAGGTAAAACAATGGGTGAAACAGAACACTTTTAAGTCATCACCAGGATACAACTCTGTTGGAGAATGGCTAACAGAACGAGGACATACTTCCTTGGAGGTGCTGTGTCAGCAAGGAGAGTCCTCCACGC
>NW_008663631.1:1253-4212 GCF_000695815.1 Acanthisitta chloris
GGGTGGACTTGATGATCTTGGAGGTCTCTTCCAACCTGGTTGATTCTATGATTCTGTGATTCATCTTGCAGCATGAAGCAGATATTTACTGGGTCACTTCTAGCATGAATCAGCTCCAAGACTATGAATCACAGACTCAATCATGTTGGAAAAGACCTCTGAGATCATCAAGCCCAACCTCTGACCTAACACCACCATGGCAACTAGACCATGGCACTAAATGCCATGTCCAATCTCTCCTTGAACACCTCCAAGGACGGTGACTCCACCACCTCCCTGGGCTGTCCATTCCGGTGTCCAATCACCCTTTCTGTGAAGAAATTCTTCCTCATGTCTACCCTAAACCTCCTCTGGTGCAGTTTGAGACTATGTCCTCTCATCCTGTTGCTAGTTGCCTGGGAGAAGAGACTGACCCCACTTGGCTACAGCCTCTTTCAGGGGGTTGTAGAGAGTGATAACATCACCCCCAAACCTCATCTTCTCCAGTTCTTGGGGGTTTTTTTAGGCTTTGTTAAAAAAAGTTCACATGAAACATTTGGTGGAATTTATTTTTATGATTATAAAAAGAAATCCTCCTCCAATTCAATCCCAATGCAGAAACATATTGTAATGAACGATCCCCTTGTAATTTGTAATCCCAATGGAGCAATGGCAAAAAATGGGAAGTAAAACTGCCCTTGTTTCCAGCAGAATCACTTTGCTTTATGTCTCCCCAAAACCACAGCTGCATTTCCAGACTCACCTCTATATCCAAGACTGGAAAAACTGAGTCATGCTAACATATCACATCCAAGACAGTAGTAACAATGAGGTAAATACTCCCATCTTCATCTACCATATGCATCCAAGTTCTTTTATACCCCAGCACAGGGTAAGGCAATCCTGACCTCCCTGAGCCAACTCGATGCTAAAACCACCTGATTTCAGTCCCAGCTCCTGCTGTGTATAGAATCATAGAAACATCAAGGTTGGAAGAGACCTTTAAGATCATCAAGTCCAACCATTAACCTGCAACTCTGCTGTTACCCCTACACCCTAAACCATATCCCTCAGCACCAGATCCAGAAGCCTCTTAAATACTCCAGGGATGGAGACTCCATCACCTCCCTGGGCAACCTATTCCAGTGCCTGAACACCCTAACAGTGAAAAACATTTCCTAAGATCCAATCTGACTCTCCCCTGTCTCAGCTCAAGGCCATTCCCTCTAGTCCTCTCCCTGCAGGAATGGCAGAAGAGACCATCACCCACCTCTCTGCTCTTTCAGGCAGTTGTAGAGAGCCCTGAGGTCACTCCTGAGCTGCCTCTTCTCACAGCCTAAACACACCCAGTTCTCTCAGTCGTTGCTCATATGACATCTTTTCCAGAACTTTTCTGAGCCTCACTGCCCTTCACTGAACTCACTCCAGTGCCTCAATGTCCTTTTTAACTTGAGGGGCCCAAACCTGAACACAGTACTGAGGTGTGACCTCCCCAGTGCTGAGTACAGGGGATGATCACTGCCCTAGTCCTGCTGCCACACTGTTCTTGAGACAGGCCAAGATGCCTTTGGTCTTCTTGGCCACCTGTGCACACTGTTGGCTCATACTGAGCCAAACTCATGATCCATACTCATACATACCAACACCCCTAAGTCCATTTCTGACAAATAAATACTCCTGCAAAACATCCACTTGAGCTCTGGCACACATCCCAGCCATGCAGGTATCTCCAATAACAGGATTTAGTAAATTCCTTTTGCCCCTGTGATCTTCAGAGAAAACCATGCAGGTATCTCCAATAACGGATTTAATAAATCCCTTTTGCCCCTGTGATCTTCAGAGAAATGAGAGTGCTCCGATTCCAAGACTCCAAACATTCCACATACCTGTTTAATCTCATGGTATTGTCCCAACAGTGCGTAGGGGCAGTAGGAGATGCTCATGGAGACTATCCCCATGGTGCTGATCATTATCATGGTGACATACACGTTGGGGAACATGGCCATCACTGCAGTGCCAAGGGAAAAGCCCAGCGTGCCCAGGATGTAGATCACTTTTATGCTAAGGTCATAGTTGTCCAAGTATTTCTGCAACAAGGCTGTGGGGATGAAGAGTAAAACATAAATGTCAGTTTACTCACTGAAGTTCTAGGGTGTTGATGTGGCCATGGCAGCTTGTGGAGAACGTGGATGCTCACTACAAAGCAGCACAACTCAGCCCTCACCAGGAAAAGGATGTGCTGCTGCTTCAGAAAGCTCAGGGCCCTGCCCACGCCACGCTGCCAGTCTGAGGCAGAACAAAATGCTCTGAGACTCAAACACGTCATGGTCCACTCTGTCCATTCATTAATTTTAGCTATTTAATAACTTTATCGATGCAGGTACACCCTGAGCAGAGCAGATTCTGCTTCTCAAGTGAGCACATGGGCTAAACAAAGTGATAAGGTGCTACAGCCACATTTCAGTCTGTTCACAAACCAGTTGCCCATCTGACCTTCAGTCTGACATGTCTCAGCAATGAGCCCTTCCCCACAGCACTGAGCTGGGCAATGTGCCTGCACATGTGCTGCAAAAGGCAGAATTTAAGGCTGGCAAAAGCTCTCAGTTTCAGAGTCTGTGTTCCAAGACCAAATTCTCTCCAGAATGACTTTCAGAAATACATATTTATAATTTTGATTGAAAAACAGTCTTTTGCAAAACCCTCTTACATATGTTTGAATATTCTACCAAGCATGATTTCAGCTTCCTGATGACTAGCTAAATGCCACTCAATATCCTGTGATATCATTTTGTGCTTTATGCCACTTAACCATCTGTTCATATTTCCACCTCTACATTTGGAGGAATTTTTTAATATTGATTCTCAACTAAGTCCTTCCCCTTATGACCACATGAAATGCTTTTCCAAAATGATTCTATGAATCATAGAACCACTGGGCTGGAAGAGACCTCTAGGATCACCAAGTCCAACCCTACTGTGG
>NW_008663632.1:0-236 GCF_000695815.1 Acanthisitta chloris
ATGTCCCTGAGGCACTGCTGCCTCCAGCCCCGGTGTCCCCTGCGTCCCCGTAACCCAGTGACCCCGCTGAAGCCCTGCTGCCCTCTCCCCCGCGTGGCCCCAGTGTGTCCCCCCACAGACTCAGCAGCGCCAGCCCCGGTGTCCCGTGCCCCCAGGTGTACCTGCTGTCCCCAGCCTGCCTTCCCCGGTGTTCCCGGTGACCCTGCTCCCCGTGCCCTGCCTCACACGATTCTTAT
>NW_008663633.1:0-259 GCF_000695815.1 Acanthisitta chloris
CCCCCAGACGCTGTGGCTGCAGGTGACATCCTGGGGGGCACTGGAGGGCACTGGGATGGCACTAGGAGGCACTGGGGGGCACAGAGGGGGCACTGGGAGACACTGGGGTGGCACTGGGACCCTGTCCCCCTCAGGTCCTACCTGGCCATCTCTGCCACCTCTTGGGTGGATGATTTCCTGGACTGGCTGAACCCCACGGGACGTTGCTGCCGCATCCACCAGTTTGGGGAGCACAAGGGCGAGTTCTTCCCCTCCACCA
>NW_008663633.1:370-787 GCF_000695815.1 Acanthisitta chloris
GGGGGTGACCCAGCTGTGCCCCCCCAGACGCTGTGGCTGCAGGTGACCTCCCCTCGGCCCTTGGGGACTCTCCTGTCCCTGAGGCTGCACAAGGAGCCTCTGCTGTCCCTCGTCCCCGACCGATGGTTCTGTGCCACCGTCACTGTCACGGGGCCCCTGGAGGGGGACAACCCCTCGGGGCATGGGGACACCCCCCCGGGGGTCGGGGACACCCCCCCGGGCCTTGGGGACACCCCCAGGGCTGTGTTCCCCTGCCACCGCTGGCTCGAGAGTGGAGAGCTGGAGCTGCGGGAGGGGACAGGTATGGGACATGGGGACACTGGGACATGGTGGGGGACACTGGGACATGGGGACATGTCCCCATGGTAAGAGGTGGCTGTGACCCTTGGAGACCCTTGGAGACCCTCAGGGGGAGGT
>NW_008663634.1:0-8811 GCF_000695815.1 Acanthisitta chloris
CTGGGAGCAGTAACAGCAGCTGACACAGCCCCAAACTCACTCATTCCCACTCCAGGTCAGCCCCTACAGATTCCCAAGCTCTTCCCTTCCACCTCTAGCCAATAGTAGAACTACATTCTCTCCACTCTCCTGAGAAATCCCAAGGTCTGTATTGGAGTACATCAGTGCTCTCCTTCTCCAAGAAAGCCTGACTGCAGCTGCAGTGCATACACAGCTCAGGGCTCAGTGCTGGACCTGCAGTAGGAGGGAAAAGAAGGGCTCAGAGCTGCAGAGCTACTCCAGTACAGCCAGTTCAGAACAGATGCCAGGCACAGGGGGGCAAGGCACTAGGTCTCCAAAGAAGGCATCTTGTCCTTCCTGGGGAATCTTTAAGCCAAGGAGCTAAACCTGAGCAAGTCCCAGTCTGGGCAGCTCCTAATGAAGTTCCTGGGCAAGAGGCAGCACTGATGATCAGGGCCTGGTGTTGTAAACCTTGGGATACTGTTTTCCAGAAAGCTTCAGCTGCTGAAGACTTCCTCATGTTAGCATCTTGCATCCTCCAAAGACTTGCAGCAGCCCATTAAACATAGTCTTAGTATGATACACCCCTAAACCTTTCCTCCTCCTGGAATGTAATCACAGCATGAGGCAAGATGTGATTCAGTGATACAACATGCACAGCGACAGTTTTCCAGAATGCAATTAGGGGAGAAAAAATCCCAACCCATCACAATCACCCTCATATAGCTTGGAAACCTGAACCAACAGAAGAAAAATAAACCAACAGAGAAAGAAAAAGAAACAAACCAGTCCAAAATGAATTGTTAATTCAAGATTGCAATATTATCTGTATAAAATATTTAAGCTGTTTTTCTATTTATTCCTGAACCTAGAGTGATTAAAATGCAGCCATAGTACACTATGTTGCTCTTTTTTTAATCACAAATGCAATTTTAAGCAAGTAGACAAACTCTAGGAAATTAAAGTGAATATTTATGTCCATATAAATTTCTTAATGGCAACATTCTTGCTGTGAGCACAGCAGCTGAAGAGGGTGGATTAAATTATTTTGGCCAGATCCTGTTACTATTGTTTTCATTGGCAAAATTCCCACTGACTTAATGGGAGCTGGATTAGATCCTGACTTGAATAAAGTGCAAATCTCAGATGCATATATAACATAATCACTGATATTTCATGCAGACACTCTAGTTTTCATGTCTGTTTTCCCTCTGTGAATCTTACTAATGCTCTGAAAACACTAATCAGAGTAAGCTATATACCCGTGATTAAAGGTGTGCAGCCTCATGTTTCCAGAATTTGAGAAAATTTGTGGTTTACTCATATTTGAACTCAGAAACTACAGTCTGAATGATATTCAGCCTCTTGAGTACAGAGCTTCAAGTCTTGGTATGTTTAGTTCCTCCTCTTGCAGGCTGTGCAGTGCATATGAATAGCATTTATTTAAAGGGCTAGGGAATTACAACACATTTGGCAGTCAGCAGATGCTGTTGGTATGATATTTTCTCTCTCTCTCTCTCCCCCATTTCCATCATTCAGGAATATTCAAGAGCAGCCTGGAAAAGCTAGAAAGCTCTTGGGCTTCATTCCTTCTGTCTTGAATGATGATCTCATACAGAAGAGAACAAGAGGAGAAGGCTATTCTCTGAGCATCCAGAAATTTTAAGAGTACATGTTAACATACAAAGGACACTGCTTCACCAAAGGTGAAGTCTCACTGTGAGGGTGGTGAGACACTGTCCCAGGTTGCCCAGGGATGTGGTGGCTGCCCCAACCCTGGCAGTGTTCAAGGCCAGGCTGGATGAGCCTTGAGCAACCTGATCTAGTGAGGAGGTGTCCCTGCCCAGGGCAGGGGGTTGGGACTAGATGATGTGTAAGGTCCATTCCACTCCAACCCTTAAATTCTATGGATCTATGATTATCTTGTTCCTGGAAAAGAAGACAAGCTGCAGTGGTGAGCCTGAGAGGTTCCCAGGACCAGCAGAGCTAATGAGAGTCAGCAGGTGTGCACTCCCTGTGCTCCACATCAGGCTCTGGTTTCACATATATGGAGGGCAGTGGTTTTTCTAAACAAGTAGTCCGACTCGGTGGACATTTCTCTGTGATTACTGTGCCCCATCTTTGTTTCATCTTAGGAAAGCAATGTTACTTTAAAATGACAGTGTAATTTCCTATGCAGAGGCTGTTTCTCTGTATGACTCATCTATGTATTGTATTCCAAGATGTAAGTATGAATCATGGATAACTGATAGAAAAATGCAAATGAATCCATTAAATTATTTTTTTTTATTATGCTTTAAATGGAGCAACTTTTTTTTTTTTTCTCCTGACTGTGAAACTTACTGGAAATAAATTGGATCAAATTCAATTGAGAAATCTTTGCATTCTTGAAAGCTGCAAGGTTTTTGTTGTAGTTTCAATGGGGCTGAGGATGTGGGGGTGGTTGTTGGCGCAGTTGAGTTTTATTTAATTTTCTGTGCACTGAGCATGCAGCTGAAGCTTTATGGCCAGTGTAATCAGCAGCAATGCAGTTGGCTTTTGGATTGTTTGTATTAAATGGAATAAAAGGGATACAAAGTTGACTGCTGCTGGTTATTATTAGGTGTCAGAGAAACGGGTTGTAGGTGAGAACCTAAATCCAGAGATTTCAGGGTTAGTACCTGACAACCAATGAATGAATGAGAACACATCTGAGAAATTCACTACAGACATATTTAAAGAAAGTAACCTGCTGCAGCTGCTTCACCTGACAGCATAAGGGAGTAATTTAGTAATAAGAATAGAGAAGTCACTTACAAAGAGGAACCTTTGAGAGGAGCAGAATGTGAGCCCCAGCAGCACTGAGCCAGTTCTCAGAAAAACAAGCCAGCCCAGAATCAGGCACTCCCTGGTGCCCTGCAGGGAGAGAGCTGGGGACACCCAGCCCTGCTGTGGACCATGGGATCATGTCTTCAACCTCCAGGGACACCTGTGAGGAAGAGGATGGTCACAGCTAAAGAAGGACACGTGGCAGGGCTGGAATGATTAAATTAACCCATTGATTTCTCTCCTGGACTGTGTCATCTCTTCCACAGAACAGGGTAGATGGGTAATTCCCAAGGCTACATAAATCTGTGATTGAATGTTTTGGTATCTGAATCTATTTAGTCTCTGCACTGTCATTTGGTGTTATACTGTCACACCAGCATCAACTACTGAATTAGGACTGATTTGAACTTTAAGGAGGTCTCATGAATGCTGCCAGATTAACAGTATTAGATACAGAATCAAAGACCTCCTAATTGCCAGGGCTAGAATTCTACCATAGTTTTATCTTGTCTTGAAGCTTTTGTCCATTAGAGATAACCCAAATGAAAGTGTATGAATTTTTTTCTATATATTATTTTCTGCATGCTGCTGCTTTTCCTATTTTAAGACCACAACACCAATTCAGAAAAGATACTATTATGCCTGGCATAATGACCGAAACTGAAAATACCTTTTCCTGAAGTTCCTGGGGCAACAGGATATGTATTCCTGTGATTAAATTAAACTGACAATGTCATCTTAATATTCTCCCACAAAGAGATTAGGATAGCTTGTATTTAACTGCATTTTGGGATTCAGCAAACGTTTACCTGTCCAAACCTCTGCATTCTGGAAGGACTATTGCTAGATCTGATTCCTTAACAAGTAGAGGAATTCTATAAAGCAACAGACAAAGTAAGAAAACATAAAAATGCAATGCTTGCTCTAATATTTACTTTATGCTTTTTGAGACAATATGCCCTGAAGTGGAAAAAAATAAAATGCAAACTTCATAAATCTCAAAATCTGTAATTAAGAACAACACCTGACAAGATCATTTTTTTCCAGCTGACAAATAAATGTCGCTTTTAAAGGAATCTTCAACTGAGTGATACAAACAAGCAAAGGGGCAAAAACTGTTCTGTCTTCATTGGTAGAAAACACACAGGGGGTTTTGATAAGCACTTACAATGACTATGCTGTTGACTTGGCAGACACATCAAAAGCATGACAGACTGGATTCATGTTCCTGTGTAACACAAACAGTGCCACGGAGGCCAATCTGATCTGCTCTCAGCAAGTAATTGAAGGTAGCACAAACACATCCTGAAGAACCAGCAGTGCACAGCTCTGCTGTTAATAAACAGAATTGCAAGTTAGACGTGCACCTTGTTATCTCATGTTTTTCTTCAGTTATTTGTTTAATTTTAAAAAATGTCTTTTGCCTTAGGTCAGGGACTTCCAGAGACTAACCAGTCCAGGTGCTCTGTGAAAAGCACCAATCTCCTGTCACTAGTGGGGCATTTTTGCACTACCTGGTGTGAGTTTCCACAGGTGAGCTGCCTCCTGTTGCTACAGAAGTGTAGAAGCCTTTGCCAAATGAATATATGTTGACACTGGATACTTAAAGGTGACAGAACTGGAATGTGTCTTGCTTGATTAGGTGTGGCTGCAGAGGTTCTCTGGTTTCGGATTAGTGTTCTAATTCATACAGTACAAGCAGCTCTGGTATTAAATACCAGTACCAAGGCAAACAAATAGGAAATTTGTTTACTGTGTAAACAAAATTAAAAACAAAGTAAAATTCATTTACTGTGTACAGTTCTGGGCCCCTCAGTTCAGGAGGGATATTGAAGTGCTGGAGCAGGTCCAGAGAAGAGCAACGAGGCTGGTGAAGGGACTGGAGCACAAGTGCCATGAGGAGAGGCTGAAGGAGCTGGGGGTGTTCAGCCTGGAGAAGAGGAGGCTCAGGGGAGACCTTATCACCCTCTGCAACTCCCTGACAGGAGGTTGGAGTCAGGTGGGGGTTGGTCTCTTCTCCCAGGCAACCAGCAGCAGGACAAGAGGGCACAGACTCAAGCTCTGCCAGGGGAGGGTTAGGTTGGATATTAGGAAGAGATTTTTTCCAGAGAGAGTGCTCAGGCATTGGAATGTGCTGCCCAGGGAGGTGGTGGATTCACCATCCCTGGAGATTTTCAAGATGAGACTGGATGTGGCACTTAGTGCTGTGGTCTAGTGACCCCAGTAGGGTTGGAGTTGATGATCTTGGAGGTCTCTTCCAACCCAGTTGATTCTATGAAAATAGCTTGACTGTTTCCAACTACAAGTGTCAATAACATGAGTTGAGAATCAACCCTTAGATTCTATGATTTTATGATTCTATGAAATTACTAGCATCAGAACAAATTGCACTAGGTCAATACATAATGTTTTCATTTTCCAGATGTCTGAATCCAAGCCATTTCCTCTAAAGATGTTAATATGTACTCCAAATTAGAAAGGCATTTTCTTGATACGTCTTACTGAGAGCTATGTTAGTCTGTCATTTGTACTGAAGTCAGAGGCAATACACACTTCAAACCAAGAAACTAAGGAGTGTGTGTATAGGGGGGAGGGGCTGGTTTAGAAGAATACAAACTAATAGGGTCATTAAAGATGATTGTTTCTGTATTCATCTCCAACATCCCTGATCATAACTTGTTTAGGTCAACCATCTTCTGCAGATACTTGGGAAAGGTTGAGGGGAAAGGGAGTCTTACATGGAACAGAATATATAAGGCCAAGTGCTCTCAATGCAGCACTCATTAGGAATATAAAATTCTGACTTCCTTGAAGTTCAACATATATTAAAGTAGGCATAAAACTAATTTTTAAAGTGAAAGAAGAAAGAAATCAAAGGCTTATAAAAATGTTCTGTTTAAGCTGTCTTTTCAGCATGTGAGTGTGAGTTTTTACTAAACATACTAAGTGGCATAAAACAGTTTCCCTTGACTAGAAAATATAGCCCAGGGCTGCACTTAAAAAGATGAGGTTACATATTTTGAATCTCTAATAGCTTACATCATCATTTTAAAGCCAAGATCATTTAGTTTCTAAATTTTTATTGAAATCAAAATTCTGTTCAGGTGTTTTCTGTTCCTATAGGAATTTCTATGCTCATTTTCACTGAAAAAGTAGTTTACGCAAGTCCCTGATTTGAGAGCTTCAGCATTTTAATCTGTGAGGAACTCTTTCAGATAGCCCATTCAAGAAAGAAAAGCAATAATCACATCTGGAACCAAACGAAGCATAAATCACGGCGCTGGCAACCAGCCAAGCCAGTGGGGGACAAGTGTAAAAATGTTACTGAAATGGCAGTACAATATTCTAACCACACGCTGTTAACAAGACAAAACAAGGTTGAACATTCTATTTCCATTGTCACAGAACATTGCATATGAAAAAGAAAGAAGAGGGGGAATTTGCAAACTGAGGGTCAGATTCTCTTGTGGAATAACAGCAAGTGAGTTCTTTGAGAGACAATAGGAAAATAGCACTTCTGTACATCAAACCCACACTTAAGCCAAAGATATTCCAGGTGAGAACAGCTAAGTTCAGAAGTCTCTATTTCCAATAAATGCTTTAATATTGTATTACTGATTGAAAATACAACCTCACAAGTTCAAAGCAGATCAGGCTGGAATGGTGGAGACCACTTGGAATGCTGCACACACTGGTGACAGTTTAGTTTGTCATCAGAAGGAAAATACAACTGCATGAGATGAATGCCAAAGTACTTCATTATGTAAAGATTTACATGTGCATAAAATTATTATTATTATCAGCTAATGTTTAAATATAAGTAAGACTCAAGACCAGCTCAAGGATCTGTTATTTTAGACACTGGTCAGGAACAAAAGGGATAACTCCTGCCACACAAAAAAAGAACAGTTTTAGAACTAATTTTTAGAATAATAATTTGATTATTATCAGGTAAATTCTCCTATCATAATCTGCAATCTGCAGGATCAAATCTAATCTGACATGTCCTGTATCCCTACCCCCATAGTAAGAAAAGTCCCTATGATTGCAGCAGACAATGAAAGGAATAAGACCTCAAGTACATGACACAGAAGACAAACAAGAAGTGCTAAACAACTTCCAACTTCCAAGCACTGGGTGAACATCTACTATAGGTCTTGCAAGACTCATCCCTGTGTTTCCAGCCTGATGAAATGAAGCTGATTTTTTGCTTGACACCTATTTACAAGGGTCTAAACTATTTTAGATGCAAACACTAAACACAGAGAATGCACAGTGGTGATTCAATGAGCTTTCCATGTAGGGATGCAATTCTGAGAGAATTTATGACTGACACCAGCTGTAATAAACAGGAATTGCAACTAGATATTGAAATTGTGCTTCAAGAGCAGACACCATTTCTTTAGATTCCTGTGAAGGCCAAGTGAGCCATGAATTCCAATTCTTTGAGAACAGGTACCTTAGATATAGGATTCAAAATAAATTATGAGATAACATGCAATTTCAGAAATGAAACGGAGACTTGAAATATCATTGTATGAATAATATTCACTATCAAAATGACTTCTTTGCATCACAGTGTAGATAAAAGGTCTTGTAAAGCCACATCTATAGAAAAAGGCAGTCCTGGTTGCACATGAAGTTGGCTGGATGGCAGCCAGTTCCAGCAGTCCCTCCAGCCTGATGTTGCAGCCATGGAGAGGAAGTCCACCCATGATCTCCAGACTGGCATTTGCCTAGGCATCAGCTTGGGCAGTGGGGAGAGCATACACCAAGCACCTATGCCTGGCCAGTTGGATACCAACTGAGATGACCAGCAGACAGATCCCCATGTGTGCACCCACCCTGGAAAACCCCCAATTACAGCATATCTCTGTGAAAGTGATAAACCTTAAGACAAGAATTCCTGAGTTCAGAAAAGCAGAAAGGGCAGATTTGCAGACAGCATTTAACAAGCAAGTGACCAAGTATGAGGCCTCCTGGTACCCCAAAACAGATTTAAAATCGATTAGCTTAAATGAATCCAAACTGGGAGAGGATTAATTTAGTGTAGTGCCACTGCTTTTCCACCTTAAACTTCAGAACTACTTGGATCTTACTATTTTCCTGAACAGAATCTTTTACTAAAGGTTTGCATGTACTTTTGCCACTTCTTGCCAGGACCAATAACCTGTTTGGAAATTGTTCAGCCTGTGAAGGAAGAAAGCACTACTACATGATAGCATTCAGTGTGGTGACCCCCTTGATCTTGATACCAGACTTTGAACAATAGCATACAATACAAAAAGTGAATAGGTTTTCTTTTTCCTTAGCATAGAAAGCATCTGTTGATACCCAAGGGCTAACAGTCACTGTAAAGCAGATCCCCCTATGCTATAAATCCCATAAATCTAGTTTCTGTAGAAGAAAACCACTGTACAACATGCTCTTTGGAGAAGGTCTGAGAGGCAGAGATAGAAGATTCAGAAACAAATCAGAAAGCCAGGGGAAAAAAAGCTTAAGAAGTTTGATGAAACAGGATGAAAGCCCGATTGATGAGACACATTACTCCTATTCCTGTCAGCTTAAAGAAATTTGCTGAAGCACAAAGTACATGAGGTTGGTGAAGGAAGCATGCAGTTAACTACCTGATGAGAGAGGGAGGCAGAGCATTCATCCTTTCTTCTGTAAACCAGTAGTGAGCAGTGGTGAGACTTATTTAATCTTGTGTTTTCTCTGAGAGCAAATAAAATGGAATGGAATTACATTCTGTGCTACTTGTGGGGCAGCATTAATAGGGAACTGTCAGTACTTGGGGCAACTACACTTCTGTGCTTGTACTGGAGGGTGCTCTCCCTGGGGTCCCTCTGGTTTTCCAGCACATAGAAGACAGTAAATTGCTCTGAACTGGCACGTGTGTGCACATATGTTCCTGATTTCAGTTTCACCAGTGCAAGATTGCTGTGTAAAGCAGGCCATGGAAATTCTTCTAAACATCAACCTTTTCCCAGCCATTTCCATTCC
>NW_008663634.1:8828-11852 GCF_000695815.1 Acanthisitta chloris
TCCTGCTCTTCTGAACTGCATCAGAGGACTACGAGCATATTCTTTTTGTGTTTCATGTAGAAAAAACCCACTGTGTTAAAACATTTTCGTTACCAACAGCCTCTTCAAAAAATATTTCAGAAATCTATTCTGGTTTTCCTATACTTTGTCCCTTCCCAATTCTGTCATATCCCTCTTGAGGACTACGAGCATATTCTTTTTGTGTTTCATGTAGAAAAAACCCACTGTGTTAAAACATTTTCGTTACCAACAGCCTCTTCAAAAAATATTTCAGAAATCTATTCTGGTTTTCCTATACTTTGTCCCTTCCCAATTCTGTCATATCCCTCTTCCCCTACCACAACTTTATAAATTTGCTCACATTTACTCCTAATTCTTTGTCTCGCAGCCAGCATTTGTCTGTGATGCAGAGGATAAGGAATGATTCACCAGAACACACAGCCCCTACCCTTGCTCTCTACGGGATGTTAAGAAAGGTGTGAAGAAACTGCCTGCCCTTAACACACGGTCACAGTTTAGAGTGAAAAATAAAAACTGCCTATAAACCATGAGAATTGTTTAGAGAAATGTAATATGGAGGGCTGGCTGGAAAGCACGTTTTCTTGTTTGCAAGATTTATTTACTTGTTTGTTTACCACAGCTGAGGATGAAGCTCATACACACAAGGAGTTCCTCACTGGGAGAAGCTCAGCAGAGCAGATACTAGCATCAGGTCTGTAAGTGCTGATAGCAGCAGGACACTGGTATGCCTGCTGGCTAGGCCAAACAGCACACTCAGCCTCTGACTGAGGGCTTGGCCATGAACCTGGGCACCTCCAGCAGGGAAGCATGAGTATGTTGGGCTCCAGAGATGGAGATTTGGGTATGTCTCAAAGCCAGGCAATCCTGGTTAGGGGAACACTCACCTTCCATCAGAGCAAACTATTGCTCAGGAGCCTCCAACAAGAGGAGCAGCACAGCAGGCTTGGGTCATCTTTCTTCTGCTCCCATCTTAAGCCCAGGTAACCCTGAGAACAGGTATGCACAGATTTTCTCTCACCAAGATACTGTGGAACAGAATGAACCTGTTCCTACCCTCTTCTCCTCTTTCCAGGTCTAGAATAGTCCTCTGGGTGTTCTGCCTGGTGGAGGACCTGACCATGCTCACATTTGAGCATGTTCATTTATCATAAAAAATAAATGCAGTTACAAACTCAGGTACATGTGAGGAAAATGCCAAACTAATGAGAATCTTGATAGAAATATGCCATATTCTATCACTTTGCTTAGCTTTCCATACCTGATTTTGATCTTACGCCAGTTTTGCACTGGCACAACTGGTTTGACTTTAGTGGAGCTAATACTGATTTGTAGCAGCAGGCAATCAGAATAAGGATCTTATTTTCCCTTGGCAATGGGTCCCCAGGGAAGGCTTGTCCATCTCCAGCAGCTGTTGCTTTGCTACATCTTCTAACTTTCCTTTTTAATGCCCATTTTTCAAGTTACTATAATGTCAATCAGTGTGAGATAACATCACTCAGTTTTTCCTTTTGCAATCAAGTTTCAGCAATCACAGCCAGATGTTGTTTTCGTTACGATCCCAACCCCTTTTCAATAAAGTTTCAATGTTTAACTATCAAGAGCACTCTTTACTTTCCTTTCAATTGCCAGGTCTTCATGCTTTCATAATCTATTTCACCCTGACATCCTGTCTGTCTACAAACATGGCACATTTGATCACTCCTGAATGTTTGCCTTTGTGTTCTTTTCGCTTTCTTTTCCTGTTTCTTCTGCAGAGTGTACTTTATCCTCAAACCAGGTCAGTCCAAAATTCTACAATGCATTTCTCTGTCTAAAGATATTTAGAGATCATTAGGTAGCAGGTGGGGGAGGGCAAATGGAAGCAGATGAAAATTTATCGATCTGAACTTTAAAGAACTGCTTGATCCTTTTCTTTCAGATTTCTGCACATATTGAGGAGAGATAGGGTTGATATATTCAGTATTATACTCTGTGTCTATAGGGATACGTTCCTTCACAACCCAACTGGCATTTGATTTTTATATTATAAAATTCAGACAGTTCGGCATCTAAGGAAATGTTTCTGTAAGGGATGAAAAAACCATACTTTACACAAAATCACCACCTCCACATTGCACACTGCTCAGGGGCTCTGATGTGATTACACAGTTGTGCTAACAAGAGGATATAATCTCACTCATGGAGGAAAGAAAGAAGAGAAAGTTAAATTCCTCTCTGCAGAATGAGGTGTTTCACACGTGCAGCAAGGTGTAAGGAATTCAAGTAAGCCTAGAGCAGGCACGGTGAACAAGTAAGCAGAACAAAATTTATCTGAATGAGTCCATGAATTATGGACTTCTGTCTCAAGTGCAGACCAGGTTTGCTCCCACCAGTTCTGAACCAAGGAAAGGAGGACACAGGGCCAAGCCTTTACCACTGTGTGTTTGCCAACTCTTTGAAACTGGACAATGGCTACACTTTGCTGAGGCAGTCACCTGGCACTTGGAAATTAAGGTTAGTGTAATGTGTGTCATTCAGAAGAAAGGGGTTTCAGAGCTAATCCTGCATTCAATTTAACTGCAAGATTAAGTCCCAAATGGTGCTATATATGAGCAGATCTTCACCATATGATATTTCCCCACTGCAGAACACTGAGGTTCTTATTTAGGTTCCAACCAACAGCAGCAGTTCTTATGTCCAAGAGGATAGACACCTCCTTCTGATGAATCACAGAATCAAAGAGGTTGGAAAATACCTCAAAGAGTCCAACCCTACCATTGTTACTAGACCATGGCACTAAGTGCCACATCCAGTCTCAGCTTGAAAACCTCCAGGGATGGTGAATCCACCACCTCCCTGGGCAGCACATTCCAATGCCTGAGCACTCTCTCTGGAAAAAATCTCTTCCAGATATGTAACCGAAACCTCCCCTGGCAGAGCTTGAGTCTGTGCCTTCTTGTCCTGCTGCTGGTGGCCTGAGAGAAGAGATCAACCCCCACCTGACTCCAACCTCCTGTCAGGGAG
>NW_008663634.1:11952-22842 GCF_000695815.1 Acanthisitta chloris
CTGAGGGGCCCAGAACTGAGCACAGTACTCAAGGTGTGGCCTCACCAGCACCGAGTCCAGGGGCAGAATCACCTCCCTGGTCCTGCTGACCACACTGTTCCTGATCCAGCCCAGGATGCCATTGGCCTTCTTGGCCACCTGAGCACACTGCTGGCTCATGTTCAGCTTTCTGTCTCTCCAAATTCTGTATAAATAAGACTGAATGACCAGTCTTATTCTGAAGGAAATTTATATCCCTTAAAAAAAAAAAAACTTGAAAAGGATGGAGAATTAGACTCTAAGCAGCACTGGATTTACTCTGAAAGCGTTTGAAGAATCTGGCATATGAAATCAGTAGGAAATGAGACAATGAAGGTATTTGTCATCACACACCTCATTATTACCTGCATTGTGCCAACTGCCAGAATGAATGGAGGGTGGCATAACAGCTGGAAAACAAAGAGCAGGCAAGTGTGGAATTACCTGGTGTACAGCAAAGACTTCTCCTAATCTTTTACTGCAGAAAGAAAACCTAACTTGTTAAATTAAAACACAGCTCATGAGTACATCAGTCAACATGATTGAACAGCTAAGTAAATTACTCAACTCTCCTTTTCAAAATTCCATTTTCATTTCAACTTCTGCAGTTTCTTTGCTAAGAGCAATGACATTTAACAGGATTCTTTAGATCACTTCTGTAATGCAATGTCCTAATTACAGTAAATGCTCTCTGTACTTCACCAGTAGCTTGATAAAATTGATTTGCTTTTTCTTTTCATTAGCAAAGGAAGCAAAAAAATTAAAGCCATGGTTATAGACAGGTTGAAAAACAGTTGCATTATGCTTCAGAACTGCTATGAAAAGGAAGGAATAGTCAAAGAGAAAGAGGTCTAAAGAAATCAAGTTGTTGTTAGTATAACAGAAACAAATGCATAGCCCACTTATAATACAGTTTGCATGCCTATTAATATGCTCAGAGCTTTCAGGAAAAAAACCAAAGTGCTTAATTACAGATATTTGGTGCTGAGTACTCATATGGTCATACAGAAAAGACATTGTGTAAATACACTGGCTGTACAGTCAAATACTGTAAGGCCACTGGTCTTAAGGAGATACTGCAGCTGGTGAGCCACCTCCCACAGTGGGTTGTTTGAAATAGTAACAGGGAGGCTTTGGCCAGATTCTTTGCTCTGGAAGGTGAATGAAACTCAGCAGAGCATGCAGAACACATTCCACTTGTGCCATTTTGTTTCTGCAGATGTGTCCTTGGATGCAACACTTACATCAGCATTTTGGCTAAAGGTGACTGGGACATGTACCTCAGTTCTGCACATTTCCACATGGCCAGGACAAGGTGCCTCTCTCTCTCTCATGCTGACAGTAGTGGTTGTTGAGCCACCAGCTAAGGTTTGTTTTTAATAATGAATAGAATAAAAAAGATATTAGAAAAAAAATATTGGCCAGTAGGTGCTGCTGGGAAAAAAAGAATATGAGCTTCACCTCTTTTGCCTCAACTCCTGTTCTCTACTTGATTGTAACACTAAACCTAGTTACACTGAAATGTTCTGAGCTTCAATCTGAGCCTCAGAGGCCAAATATTTGCAGCCCCATTTGCCCATACCATCACCAGGCGCAATATTCACTTCTTAAAGTAATGATGATAAGTTGGTAGCTTTGTGTCCCACATCCCCAGAGGCCTGTCACCAGCTTCCCCCACCACATAGAGAGCACAAGATAGATCCTCCTAGCATTCAAGAAAATCACAGCCCCTTTGTAGACTAGGAAAGGAAAGTCAGGCTTCTCAGAAACAGCTGAGAAAAATCACAGAATCATAGAATTTAAGGGTTGGAATGGACCTTACAGATCATCTATTCCCAACACCCCCTGCCATGGGCAGTTCCTAACACAGGAAGTTAGGCTCCCTTGTAGGCCCTTCAGATATTGAAAAGTTCCTCTGAGGTCTCCATGCAACCTTTTCTTCTCCAGGCTGAGTAGCCTCAGCTTCCTCAGCCTGTCTTCATAGTGGAGATGCTCCAGTCCTCTTATCAACTTTGTGGCCTCCTCTGAACTGGCTCCAGCAGTTTCATGTCCTTCTTATGTTGAGGCCACCAGAACTGTGTGCATTGTTCCAGGTGAGGTCTCACAAGAGCAGAGTAGCTGGTTGTTTCCTCTTATGTTGAACACTGTTTTCAAACTATATTCAGATGTTCCCAGGTCTGCATATTTCAGGATGTTTTGGGGACAGACCCCATTGGTTTTACTCACAGATTTCACACATATGCAACTCTGCAGATATGTTTTTCTACAATTCAAACAGCTATTCTTAGTGAAGACCTCAAAACCTGCCATCACTGAAGACCTGACAAAACAATTGCTCTGATCTGGACATAGATGCCCCTTCTACACTGCTCTTTTTTACCACTGTTTCTCCACAAGCTGATGATTTTGCTCTTCATTCATAAAGACAGCATCGTTTGTTTTTCAGATTGGAGTTTGGTTAGGAGTCTGCCAAAGGATATTCATCCACTGATGTTCTCTGAGAAAACTGACAGAGTTTTTATTCCCACCTGAACTGGTCACTTAGTTGATTATGCTACATAATGAGTGATAGACTGAGCCACACATTATAAATTGCATTCCCCAATGACTCAACATCAAGTCTTTCAGTCTCTCTAAATCGCATTCCCCAGTGACTCAACATCAAGTCTTTCAGTCTCTTTTCAAAGCTTACAGAAAAAACAGCCCTAAAAGCTCCACTCCATCAAGGGTCCCTTTAGGCCAAGATGAAAAGCAGATTCACATTTATCAATCCTTGAACAAGAAAACTATCAATCACTGAAAATACTTAATGTAAAACAGTGAAGAATGTTTGCTGAAGGCAAACAGCACCGAGCACAGAGTTATTCAGGAATATAGGGTAAAGTCAAATACTGATTGTCTCTGCAGATATGCACAAGCTATACATGACACAAAGACACACTGCCCTTTGCCTAAACAAATCAAGATCTATAAATCATGCTGACACTCACCACAGTTTAACTCTCTCACCTGAGAAATTGCAGCATTCTTGCTGTTTATGACTCGCAGCCGTACAGCGGAAGAGAGTTTGTCCTTGTGAAATTTGACCATTTCCAGGGTGTTTTCAGAGGTCTGGCAATATCAGTGAGCCTTACCATGCTGCTGTAAGGAAGGAGTGATGACATATTGGTGCACGGTATGCAGGGTAATCATTGCTGCTGGAACAGAGTACTTGCAATTTTTGCCTTGCCAGCCAGCAGAGGCAGATCTGAGACTGTTTACATGCAGCAACATATTTCTCTAGAAGAGTTGGCCATATTGACTCTCACCAGCCAATTTTAATGAGACCAATTTGTACTGAAAAATGGATTGATGATATAAGGCAAATACTTAGCACTGCATGTGTGCAAGTAGAACAACTTTTTCAGGAAGAGAATAGTCAGTCAGCTCTAACAAGGCCTGTGCCCATAGCCTAATTTCATTTGTTCTGTGGGTTCCTAAGATGTCCATTATAATGTTACTCAATTCTGAATTTCAGTTATTTCCTACACTCACAGAAACCAGCCTCATATTAACTAAACTGATTTGTCAGAACAGGAAATGCAATATGTGCTAGAACTGAGGCCCCCAGACAATCAGCTCCATTTACTCAGTAAGTCATGTACTTCAGTCTCTGCAGTGACATGGAAGGCTTTGAAATGTGCCCTAAGCAATGGGAACAGTATTTCAAAGACCCCCACAAATTCCCACAAATTTAGACAGAGTGATACTGAGCAACTGACAATCTCCAAGAGACCTTCAGTAAAAAACAACCTTTTGAAAATCAAATTATCACAGGAAAAAGATCAGCAAGGGTAGTATTGCAAAACCAGTCCCTTCAGCCCCAAAGAACACTAGCAGGGTAACAAACCCATTTCTTTAAGGTTGGTGTGTTCATTGAATCATAGAATCATAGAATCATAGAATCAACCAGGTTGGAAGAGATCTCAAGGATCATTGAGTCCAACCCCACCGTGGTTACTAGACCATGGCACTAAGTGCAATTGATTGGCTTCAATACCTGGGAGAGCAGGTGCAAACTTTGGTTGTAGCTGTTCCTGGTTTTTCTGTGCCTTTCCCTAGTATCTATCAAGAGACATGACAGCTTTTTGCCTGGTTAGCAAAACTTCATGATTTCCAACTTCTATCATTTCATTAAACTTGGACAAAATGAGCTAATAGCTATTTGGTACAGAACAATAAAAACCAGACAGACTTGCCTGTATAAGCCTAAAACTGGTCCAAATACCACTGCAATTTTTAAAAGAATTCGAAGGTTAGATTTACAAAACGTTAACATAGATGTATATATATGGATGAGAAGCTCACCATGAGCTGCAGTGTGTGCTCACAGCCCAGAAAGCCAATGGAATCCTGGACTGCATCCAAAGGAGTGTGACCAGCAGGTCTAAAGAGGTGATTTTTCCCCTCTACTCTTCTCTCATGAGACCCCACCTGGAATACTGCACACAGTTCTGGTGGCCTCGACATAAGAAGGACATGGAACTGTTGGAGCAAGTCCAGAGGAGGCCACGAGGTTGCTAAGAGTTCTGGAGCATCTCCCCTATGAAGATAGGCTGAGGGAGTTGGGGCTGTTCAGCCTGGAGAAGAGAAGACTGTGTGGAGACCTCAGAGCAACTTTTCAATCTCTGAAGGGCCTACAAGGAGCTGGAGAGGGACTCTGTGTTAGGAACTGCAGTGGTAGGACAAGGGGTAATGGGTTCAAATTGAAGGAGGGGAAGTTTAGGTTAGATATTAGAAAATGTTTTTTCCTGTGAGGGTGTTGAGCCACTGTCCCAGGTTGCCCAGGGATGTGGTGGCTGCCCCAACCCTGGCAGTGTTCAAGGCCAGGCTGGATGAGCCTTGAGCAACCTGATCTAGGGAGGAGGTGTCCCTGCCCAGAGCAGGGGGTTGGGACTAGATGATCTGTAAGGGTCCCCAACCCCTAAATTCTATGATTCTATGATATACATACATATATAATGAAAGGTGACATATGTTTCCAAGCTATTGGGAACATTCTTCACAAATCAGTGAACTACAGCAGTTTTCCCTTCATACATGAATTTTCTCTGACCAAGCAGAAGGGTTTGCTCTTAGTCCTTGCTGGTTTGGGTCCATCCATTTAGTCAGATTGGGTTGGAGCAGTCTAGCACACAGATGGGCCTGTTCTAACCTCTGCCAACTAGCTCTAATCTGAATGTACAGCCAGCTAGCTGAGGACCATAACCACCTCTGATTCCAATTACATTCCTATCAGGGCTTAAAACAGAGGTGCTGGTGTAGCATCAGGAGAGGGGATCCCTTTGTCTGCTGGGGCAACACAAGATCTCTCTTATCCACTTGCTGCAAGATTAGGAGAAACAGAACTGAACAAAAAAAAGCATTAGCACATAAAGTTTGTTTTTGGGTATGTGCCCACCAACATTTGTGTTGATTTTTCCCTGCATATGAATCACACACACTCACACATAAAATAGTATAAAGCACAGCACACATTCTAGTACTGCATTTTGGGGCCAGCTCTCAACTACAATTTTCCAAATTAACTGTAAGCATAACTCAAATGCAGCCACATGGCAGCATAGTCTAAAAAGAGAAGCCTATAGTAGTCAGAACGTGAGGAATTCATAGAATCATAGAATCAACCAGGTTGGAAAAGTCCTCCAAGACCATCAAGTCCACCCCTACCGTGGTTACTAGCCCATGGCACTAAGTGCCACATCCAGTCTCACCTGAAAAACCTCCAGGGATGGTGAATCCACCCCCTCCCTGGGCAGCACATTCCAATGCCTGAGCACTCTCTCTGGAAAAAATCTCATCCTAATATCCAACCTAACCCTCCCCTGGCAGAGGTTGGGTCTGTGCCCTCTTGTCCTGCTGCTGGTTGCCTGGGAGAAGAGACCAACCCCCACCTGACTCCAACCTCCTGTCAGGGAGTTGCAGAGGGTGAGAAGGTCTCCCCTGAGCCTCCTCTTCTCCAGGCTGAACACCCCCAGCTCCCTCAGCCTCTCCTCATGGCACTTGTGCTCCAGTCCCTTCACCAGCCTCGTTGCTCTTCTCTGGACCTGCTCCAGCACTTCAGTATCCCTCCTGAACTGAGGGGCCCAGAACTGTACACTACTTTTAATTCAGCCAGGTTAAGGTCTAAAAACCCCAGAGAGAATCAGTCCTGAATTTACAGCTTTTACTCCCTAGAAAGTCCCTGCAGACTAACTTCCCCTGCCTGCATCCCTGCCCCTCTTGTCTGCAGCAGCCCAGAATCCAGCTGGGCTGGCTCCACAGTGATCCAAACGAGGAGCACTTCATAGAGAGGCACTAAGTTTGCCGCACCAAGAGCTCTCAGTAGGAATTTCCGCAGTGCAATGTCAAGGATCCTGATTGCAATGTTTGGGACACAGGTTGTTATTATCTCATTTACCATGTTCAGAAAGCTTTGACAACGTTTCAGGTGCTAGGTTAGGCTTAAATGGCAGCTACATGTTTTCTGTCTGCCTTTCACTCTAAGGGACTGAGTAATCTAAGCAATATTCACTTGCATTACCTGATCAGTAATATACTAAAAATCATGGAATTCATTGACAAGTATTTTTTTTTTTTTTGCTAGGAAGCTAAAGGGTTATCAAAAAGTGGTTCCTTACAGCTCTGATCATCTGGGAATGAGGAAAGTCTTTCACTCATTCCTTCTCCATTTATATCTCTGCAGCATGTCAAAAATATCTAGCTCTTGGATATTTTCTTCCCCTGCTGGCCAATTTCCAAACTTTTTTTTCAGCTTTGTGAAATCTTAATTTCTGACAGTTTTCATAAGCTGCACTTCAGAATTGTTCTATCCCTGTAGTGACTACATCTCAAAATAGCCAAGATAAGCACTCTTAGCTATTTCATGCATCTCTTGATCACTTCCAGATTTTCCTATATTTCTTATGAATCTGGTAACATAGTATCCTGCATTTTGGCAGTCTGTTGCTGCTTCACTCAACTGTAATGTTGTGTTCTCCAATTTCGAGTTCCTCCATTGATATTAAAGCTGCAATGCCTCTGATTACACAGGACTACAAAAAGCACTCCTGAACTGGCAAAATTTAAGATCTACTCCAACCAGTTAGCGTAAAGAAAAAGGCTTCAAACAACATAATTTATTGAACCATTAGTTGGTATTCTACTTCACTGACCTTTTCAGAATGTCTAAGACACATGAAAACTGAGGCTTCATGAAAAATGGAAGACTAAAATACCCACTTTAGTTACACCCCAGTGGCATAACACTCCCTCATATATTCCTTCCCTTATTGAAGAAGTAGCAGGGCAATTCTGTTCCATAATGCTGGGACAAACAGAGAAGTTTAGGCAATGATGTTAACAACATGAAATATTTTTTCAAATGTCAAATGTCTGTCTTGACACGATGGGGATTATCCTATACTCAGTACTTGAAAGAATTAATAGAGCCATTGATTCAGCCTCCTTGATCAGGATTTAGGAGTCTGAGTTTAGGGTCCATTGTGGAAGCGAGAAAAAGGGGAAAAAATCAAGGTAAAAATAATGTTCTGTTACATAGTTCATGCTCTGAAAGTCTCTGAGACTTATATAAATCTGAGAACAGATGCTACCAGCCAAGTAGGAGAAAAAAATCCAACTGATACTGAGTACATTAGTGTAATTTATGCATTCATAAAACTGATAGACATATTTCTGAAAGTCTTTAAAGCAGAAGTAATAATGGAGCTAGTCAGCAATTTACCACTAGCAATTAATCATTCCCACAATATTCACAACATTCAGTTTTGTTCTTGCTATTCGAGGAAGTAATGATTAATTGATAAAAGTTTAGCAAGTGCACTAATAGCAGGTGCTCCTAATTGCAAACTCTCAGGGATAATTTGGTCGGAGCTACTTTATGCTAATTTGTACAGCATTAGTCATAACAGTCTGTAATTTTACTTTTAGAACAACTCTTTCCTATAGTCACTATAATCTAATTAAGAATTTTAACTAGCAATTTGTATGGGGAACACAGCTGAATTGTAAATATGGGAGTCTGATTACCATAAATGATTAGAGAAGAGGTCCTTAAAAATATGCCCCCACCAATTAAAAGCCCTTACTAATTGGTTTCAGAGGTAACTGTTTTAAAGTACTTTTAATGACAACATTTACCCTAATCTTGTGTCATTTGAAGACCATTAACCTTAATCTCATATGGTTTGAAGACCAATCCCAATATTCATATCCCCCATCTTTTCTAGGCTGAAGTCCCTTTTAGCAGGAAGAATTCCTCTTGGGAACTGAATAAGTGGAAAAAAGCTGCATTCAGCTGCCTGTTCTCCATTTCTGCAGTTGCTGTGCACCCAGAAGGCTCATTGAGGTAAATAAACTCAAGCTACTGGGCAAACTGCTAGCAAACAGCAAGACAAACAAGCACTTGCAAAGAATTGAACAATGGAATTTGTTATCCTGTTGGTCTTTGCGCAAATCAGCTTTATTGACTCTCATTCTTTCAAAAAGTCTTTACTCCCAATTTATTCCATAAACAACTTAATACTGTACTTTTCCAGCAAGTCGTGGTACATGCAAGGATCTGGGAAATCCCTTGGTCATGTAGTAAGCCCTTGCAGATGCAGTAACAAAGTAAAATCAATATACTTCCAGCAACAAGTCCTTTCCTTCAATGCCATTTTACAGACAGCTCTCACAAAGAACAAACAGGAACAGCAACAAGCACTGTGTTACTCTATATGGAGCAGGCATAGTTTCCACAGAGCATTTAAATAACTACTTGGATATTTGCTGGACTTCAGAAATGCTCAGGGCTCTTTACGATACTGGATCATGTCTTATCTCCTCCAAACATGAAAATGAATGGTCAGTTCAAACCTACTTGGAAATACTTTCTGCAAATACTCAATTTTCTTGTAGAAGTTCACACTGTAGCTTTTCTGACAGCTAAAAATCCAAGCTAGGTGAGTGCTCTCAGCATTACTGGTTGGCCCATCAGTGTAAGCTGATCACACAACAGAACTGGAAACAAGCCACTGCTAACTCGTCTCATCTGCAGTTCTTAGTAACTGAGGGGAGGTAGGATGTGGTATTTGATTTGAAAGCAGAAGCAGATGCCAAACAGATGTTCTCACCGAAGCATACAAAACTTTGTGCTATATGTCTTCAACTAAAATGACAGTCCAAATCTGCTAGCTAGTAGCTAAGCCATCTTCTTTTGCAAGGCTTTGGGGGAGAGAGAGATTGCAGTACAGACTTGGTGGTACCTAAGAATTGCTGAACTTTGTGCCTAGGGTGGGAACTTCACTTTTGGATGCTAAGGAATTTGCCTGTGTTTGCATTTACCCAGCCTATAATAAATATAAATAAAACCTAAGTGTTGTTCAATGACTGTAGGAACATGTGAAAATCACAGGCCCTAAGCTCCTCTCTGACAAGGGCCATGCCATGTGTGCAACCTCTAGAGTGTAATATCTGAAGCCAGTGCTTAAGCTGGGAGCCCAGATCTGGCTTTTGTAGAACAGCTCAATAAACATTCTGCTCTTCTGGAGAAGCAGCACTTCAACTTAATACTTTTTTCCCCCCTGCATTATGGTTATCAAAATAGATCCATGCACAATAGAAGTCCATTAGCATCTTTATCAACACCACAAGTGGGCTAGGGAAGAACATTGGAGCTCACTTCCCTCAGTGGCTCATTGAATTTTCTCTCCCCCTTCACATACATGCACTTCTCATACCTCGCCATTAAGGACTGGATTTCAAATTCCCTTGAACTTCAATCATCTATTACTAATGCACTGATCTTGGCCAGAAATATAACTCATTTTCCTGCCTGAGATCTGTCCTTCACGTGGCTTGAAAATAATTGTCAACTCAGTGGCTAAAAACCCGAAAGCCAGTGATTAACTTTAAATACCAATATAAGCTCCAGTTGCATTATTCTAAAACTTCTTATGCCATAAACATCTCTGTGGCACCCAAGTGCCTTCCAGTAGTGTACGAAGCAACCATGACTAACATCTGTCATGTGTCATTAGTACTCTCGTCCCTTAAGGGGAAAAGCATTTGCAGTGAAGTGTTTTGTTTTGGTAGGAAATTACAAGAAAAAACTGCACAAAGCTACATGTTTATCTTAGAAGACACAAGATCAAAGAGATGTATTTTGCACTTGAAGCAGGTTGTGATATCGTGAAGGTCCCTAGCTCTTGGGGTAGTTTATAACATGGTCTTACAGTGCCCCCTTTGGAAGGTTTTCTTTCTGGCACCAGTCTTCTCTTGATCATAAGGACATTCCATTAGGTCTGAAGAGACAGTTGTCCATCACAGAGCTGTCAGCTGCCTTTTTGAAGGCCTGGGGCTGAGCATAATCAATGGGTCTCTGAATAGAGGGATTGAGGAGCCGAACTTGAGTCAGTGGCTAAGCCAGCACAATGTGTTTGGGGAGCTCCTGGTGGTGAGGAGACTCCTGTGATCTTTGGAGCTTCTGAGACTCACAAGGATTTTTGGTGAGGTATTGCTGAGCTCCTCCAGGAAAGTGTCTTGTCACAAGGGCATCTTGTACTTGCCACAAATGCTCTTGCCAGCTAACTAGAATTACTGCCACCTTGCTCAGGTTTAGCTCCTCCCACTGTTCAACGGTGAGCTAACTGTGCCATGATACAGTGGCATGGCTTGGTATCCCAGGCACAGCTACAGGTTGGGTGGGGAAGTAATTAAAAACAGCAGCGAGAAGAAAGACTTGGGAGACACAGTGGATGAGAAGCTCAGCATGAGCTGCAGTGTGAGCTCAGCCCAGAAAGCCAATCAAATCCTGGGCTGCATCCACAGGAGTGTGGGCAGCAGGGCAAAAGA
>NW_008663634.1:22999-26449 GCF_000695815.1 Acanthisitta chloris
TGAGGACAGGCTGAGGGAGTTGGGGCTGTTCAGCCTGGAGAAGAGAAGACTGTGTGGAGACCTCAGAGCAACTTTTCAGTCCCTGAAGGGCCTACAAGGAGCTGGAGAGGGACTCTGTGTTAGGAACTGCAGTGATAGGACAAGGGGTAATGGGTTCAAACTGCAGGAGAGCAAGTTTAGGTTAGAAATCAGAAAAAATATATTTCCTGTGAGGGTGGTGAGACACCAGCACAGGTTGCCCAGGGATGTGGTGGCTGCCCCAACCCTGGCAGTGTTCAAGGCCAGGCTGGATGAGCCTTGAGCAACCTGATCTAGTGAGGAGGTGTCCCTGCCCAGGGCAGGGGGTTGGGACTAGATGGTCTGTAAGGTCCATTCCAACCCCTAAATTCTATTATTCTATGATTCTATTGGGACAGCATGTTTGGAGCACATATAAGAAAACACAAGTAGAATGTGGGTTACCTTCATAGTATTGCCCAGTCCAGCCCTTTCCAGACAATAGTGGACAAGGATTGGAATGGAAAGAGATTGCTCTAGTTGGAGGTGCAGCTTCTCACCAGTATCCATCAAGACCACCTGAGTCTAGCCGAAGTGGTTAAGCTTGGAGAGTGCTTGTCAGAGTCCAGGATGAGTCCCTTCTTGACAGCTTTACTAAAGCATGTTCAGTTCACCTCCTGGCCCAAATCCAGATTTTTCTAGGACTTACATTATCCCAAACTTTGCCAGCAGTATTTCATTTATAAGTGTTTGAAAACTGTCCTCTGCTTTAGCAGTGCAGGCTCAACCTGTAATTTCACAGTGACTAATCACTTTGCTACATGTAACATTGGCTTAACATTCTCCTTGAAAACTTGGGGTGATACAGCATCATCCGCAGCAAAGAGAAAAGCCAGCCCTAGATTTTTTTTTTTACTTTTTGCCCCAAACAGTTGCAGAAATTTCCTGGCTGATGTCTCCTTGAGAGCCAGAAGAGGGTTTTGATTTATCAACATATTTTTAGTCTGACATTTAGCTTCCTTCCTTAGTGGCTTTAGACCAGCACACAACAATGCATTAAACGACTTTTAATCCAGGAGCCACCATCAGGACAACGCAGTGGCTTATCTGCTGAAGCTTTAGGGTACAGCTGCCTTTCCTATGCTGGTAGCTTTGCTCATGTAGACATTGTGTCTAGAACAGGTAGGTCCCTGAGCAACACCTGTGGCCCAGCTCTGCCCACCCTGCTGCAAGGGCTCAGAGCAGCTGATACACAAATACAGAAGAGACCAAATCCAAGAGAGTTTGCTCTTGGAGGCTAATGCAAAAAAATGG
Source organism: Acanthisitta chloris (assembly GCF_000695815.1). NCBI lineage: Eukaryota > Metazoa > Chordata > Aves > Passeriformes > Acanthisittidae > Acanthisitta > Acanthisitta chloris. Next base: position 24,311 of record NW_008663634.1, read on the forward strand.
AGTGAGCCCACTCAGAATCAGTGATTTAAGTCCATGCAAGTTTGTCAGGGATACAGACCCAATAGTGTAAAGGATGTTTTATACAATAAATACCTTTCAAAAGAAAGATGCAGAAGATTTTTATGCTATTATTAGGTATTTCTTATTTAGCTATTTTCTCACACGTGAACATTTGAATGTTGCACCCATGGATGGTGTATAGTTACTGTAGTGACAGAAGTATTCAAATACCTTGAAATACCTCCATAGAGACATGCTTTTTAACCAGTTTGGTGGAGCTGTATTTACAGCAATAACAGTTGCCAGTTTTTCAAGGCTAATTGCTGTCATTTATGATGACATTGTCCATATTCCATGAAGTGTCCCTTACTTGATATGCTGTGCTGTGACATATCTCATCTTGCCAGTTTTATTATGGCTACCAGTGACTAAATATCTTGTTCTTAAAACAAAGAAAATCCTGCTTTTGGAATGTGATATTCTTGCAAAATAAGAGGTATAAGACATCAAGATGGGCATAACCTCCTCCCCCTTCCCACTAAGTCCTGGTAGTGACAGATTGAAGAAGTCGGGTGCACTTCTCAGAAACATTTTTTTAAGAGCTGGTACTAAAAAAGCTGTTCATATTACTGAGAAGGAGGCTGGAAAAGGATGAGTTTGTGAGCCTGCACGAACCTGCGGTGTAGCTGCTAGCGAAAAACCCTAAACCAAACCAAAAACCCAAATAAAAAAACCCCAAACCACCACAAACACCAACCCTCCTGCTCCAGCTGAGTTTCTAAAACATCTCTGCTACCATGGAACAGTAATCCTATGCCTACTCTATTTCCTTTGGGTAACAGAAGGAAGAGCCAGAAACTCCAGATTATAAAAAAACAACTCTGTCTACTCTATTTGCTCAACTCTGATTGTAAACATATTTATCTGCAGCATAATGCAGCTCTGGTTTCAGTTCCCAAATGTCTCATTCTTTAAATGTTCGGTTTGTAACCTTGGTGTGTAGAACTTGAAAATTGTGGAGCTTGCCAAGAATGGGTGGACAGTTCATTCACATCCTCCAGAGTATGTGCAGTATCCTAAAGGGACATAGTACAATGTGCTGCATTTATTACTAGCTATATTAACTGATGTTTCACTACTGACGTCATACCAAGTGATGCTGACCTCTCTCACCCGCTGCTGCATTCATAAATCTGCCCTTCAGCATCTCCCATACAGTTTCAATTCTGCCTTATCTGAAATCTCAGGCACATCTTGCCTTTCTGGTTCCTCATCAGGCTCATGAACTGACTGCTATTACAATCCCAAGAATGCATATCCAGTCACTACACTGGAAGATTCTTGAACTTGCAGCAGCAGAACGTGAGTCATTTCTTGAAGAAGGTTGGAGAGGACTTTGTAACAAGGGCAAGTTAAAGTTTTAACAGGACAAGTGAGAATGACTTGAAACTGAAGGAGGGAAGATTTAGGTTAGATATTAAGAAGAAATCACTCCCTGGGAGGGTGGTGAGGCACTGGAACAGGTTTCCCAGAGAAGCTGTGGATGCCTCATCCCTGGAAGTGTTCAAGGCCAGGCTGAATGGAGCTCTGAGCAACCTGATCTAGTGGAAGTGTGGTGGGGAGATGTCACTAGAAGATCTTTAACGTCCCTTCCAACATAAACCATGTTCTGATTCTACGATTTCAGAGTCTAACTCTCATGGTCCAGGCTTACTTTTTTGTTTGCACATGCCTCTTTCAGTGCATCTCAACTTGTGTCTTGTGTCAACTTGCATCTTATTTCAAATCCCAGTCCCACTATCCTTCAGTCCCTGAAAGGATGATCACACAGTTTGGGTTAGGTTCATTAAACACACTGTGCAGAAGAAAATGGTGCCAGAAGAAATCCATTAACATACAATAACAAAACAAGAGACTCATAAATGAGAAGTACCTCTACAGTCCTCCTCCTACTGTCCTATGGATATAATAGACAAGCTCATCAATAATAAATAATCACAACAGTGAGTAATAAAAAAACCAATCTCTTTTTGGTAGAACCTTTCCCATTATAAAAATGCATATTTGGAAACTATCCATTTCATTTGTGCATAGCAGTTCACAGACTTGTCAGATTATTGCCATTAAAAACACATAAGA
>NW_008663635.1:0-208 GCF_000695815.1 Acanthisitta chloris
GCACTGCTCCCCCCCAAGCCAGGGGGGATCATCCCCCCTCATTCAGTGGGACCATCCCCCCTATCCAGGGGGTTTACTGCCCCCTAACTAGGGCGTTTAGCTCCCCCAAACAGAAGGCCGAGACCCCTCCCATCCAGTGCGATGATCCCCGCAATCCAGGGGCTAATCTGCCGATGATCACCCCCACCCAGGGTGCTCAGCCCACCCC
>NW_008663636.1:0-5974 GCF_000695815.1 Acanthisitta chloris
GGTGCTGGTGAGGCCACACCTTGAAAACTGCGTACAGTTCTGGGCCTCTCTGTTCAGGAGGGATATAGAAGTGCTGGAGCGGGTCCAGAGAAGAGCAACGAGGCTGGGAAAGGTACTCGAGCACAAGTGCTATGAGGAGAGGCTGAGGGAGCTGGGGGTGTTCAGCCAGGAGAAGAGGAGACTCAGGGGAGACCTTATCACCCTCTACAACTACCTGAAAGGAATTTGTAGTCAGGTTGGGGTTGGTCTCTTCTCCCAGGCAACCAGCAGTAGGACAAGAGGGCACAGACTCAAGCTCTGCCAGGGGAGGTTTAGGTTAGATATTAGCCCATCTTCTACAAACCACAATGTCTTCAACTCCCACAGAGTCCAAATCCCTCTTTGCTCAGCAGCTTTTTCTTCTTTTAAAAGATCTCAAATACTGCTAACTGTTCACCTTCAGAAACATCATTTTACCTACTTTATCCTAACCTCACATTGTGTCCCCTCTGCTCTGGGCCTGGCCCTGTTTCCTGTCACAAACAGAATTAATTCTGCAGCAACGAGGCTAGTGAAGCAACTTGAGCAGAAGTGCTATGAGGAGAAGCTGTGGGAGCTGGGGTTGTTTAGCCTGGAGGAGGCTCAGGGGAGACCTTATCACCCTCTACAGCTCCCTGAAAGGAAGTTGTAGTCAGGTGAAGTTTGGTCTCTTTTCCCAGGCAACTAGCAGTAGGACAAGAGGGCACAGACTCAAGCCCTACCCAGGGAGGCTTAGGTTGGATATTAGAAGAGAATTTTTACAGAGAGAGTAGTCAGGCATTGGAATGCCTGGGAAGGTGGTGGATTCACCATCCCTGGAGGTTTAAAAGACAAGACTGGATGTGGCACTTAGTGCCACGATCTAGTAATGACAGTAGGGTTGGATTCTATGATCTTTGAGGTCTCTTCCAACGTAGCTGATTCTATGACTAGATGATCTTTCAGGTCCATTCCAGCCCCTTCACATTCCATGATTCTATGGTCTTTGTTTTGAAAAACAAGCCACTTCACACCTTTTATTCAGAGTATCTTGATGCTCCCCAGCAGCTATGAGACATCACAAAAGCACCCAGAATTTTAGTTTAGGAAAGGGTGTCATCAAGGACAATAGAATGGGCAATTATCTTTTGTGCAGCAGAGCTCTACTTGTACAAGGTTTTACAGTTGCTTACAGGTCTCACTACTCCTGGAAATGCTCATGTGCACAGTGATGCTCGGAGGCTTTTGCATGTGACACGACACTCGGGTGAGATCTTTTAGCTAGTCCTTACAAACTATAAATAACATAATCAGACTTTTTTTGTGAACTGCATTCAACCCTTATTCCTTCAAAATTCACACATAGAATTCCACTTAAAAAAAAAAAAGCTGACAACCTATCCTTTGACAGTACAACCACTCCGCTATTTCTTCAGTTTGCCATCTAATTTTCATTACCTATATTTCTACAGTCTATTGCTAATATGCCACTCCACTTAATCTTCACTCAGTGGGTATCTTTAATAATTTGAATTCCTCATAACTGAAGTTGCAACTTGTCATTGCATTTAAGTATCTGAAACCCCAAAGCAGTCAAACATATTGGAGGTATCATGAGTTACAAACCCAAATCAACTCCCTCATGTGATTACAGCGTATTTTTCCCTTCAGTCCCAATGTATTGGGGGATAGGAAAGGGCTTTACTCTTTGGGCAGCACTTTGTCATCACAGAAAACCACCTCCGGTAGCAAAATTCACCAGGTTAAACTAAATCTAGTGTTCTGAGCTTACTTATTAATTTCACAAATGATCTTGGAACACTTGGCTCACAGTGTTGTTCACTGGCTGCCAGCCAGATCAGAGATGTTATCTCAGTGCACTATTTGCCTCCACTGATTTCAGGTATCCCTTTGATTTCCTCCACAATGCAGGCAAACAGTTTCCCCTAGGTCAAACAGCCTCCAACCAACAATCCCCAGATCTTTTGTATCACTATTTCTCTTACTGCTTGCACTGAACAACTAAAACCATCATGAATAAAATAAAACTGGGCAGAGTGGAAACTTATCTGTGTGGCCAATAAAGTTCCTGAGAGGGAATGTGTCCCTCCCAGAGAGCAGAGACCATGAATATCATCGAATGCGCATAGGGAGCTGATTTCAAGACCTCACCTCAGCATAGTAAAGCTCACTCTGTAAAAGCACAGATGTAGCAACACAGAACAATTCCCCAAGCCAGGGCTTGGAATGCCACTGCTGGCACTAGGTAACCTTGGGTAGGGGATTCTCTCTGTCCCTTACTCTGCACAATGTCTGATACAGCCCCTGTGACAAACACTGCCAGAAAAGGGTTTCCTGGTTTCCCAGCCACTCAAATGTTGGAGCTGAAAACATGGCTTGCCAGGCTAAACAAAATGCCCCATCATTCTCACCTGTTGCTCTGCTCCCCTAGCTCCATAAGGTGAAATTGAACATGGGAAAACAAGGGATAAAGCAATGGTGTGCTGAATGTAACTCTGATTTTTAAGAGTTTAAGCCTAGACACTAAGGTACATAACTACCACTGACAAGCTGGTTAGTGCTTTAAATGCCCAGAGAGGAAATAAATTTCTTCACTTAATCATGATCTGAACTGACACTAAAAGAAAAGATTCCCCCTAAATCCTGCCATCCATGGAAAAATGCAAAGTGTGTGATAGAGTTGTACCATATGAAAAGGGAGGAATACGCAACTAGAGCCATGTTGCAGCTGGCATTTGATAAACTCCTCCAAAGTAGTCAAGCTTCTTCACTACTTGGGGGGAGCCAGCAAGGGAAGATGGGGAGGGAAAATTTCTCCTTTGCCTTAACTTCTCACTTAAGACTATCCCAGTGCAAGTCCCATGCCCAAATTACACCAGACTTCTAGAAAAGAAACTCTGCAGAAACAGACTTTTCAAACAAATCAGAGAGGTCAATTATTCTGAGTCTTGTTTATGAGTCACATTTTGCCATTATAATACACAATGAACATTTTTCTTTCAATGTGCTTTTCTAAAATGAAAAATGCTCCTATGATTTCCTTTTCTGCTCTCAAAACACTGTTTTGGGGACAATCATCAGCACTGTGGTTTTTTCATGCACAAATATTTTGCCAACATTTGTGTCATGTCTTTTAACAGAAGAGTCAAGAAGAAATAAATTATTGTCTATATCTTTCCGTTTCACCTTAGCAAAGGGGCCTTGGGGAAAAGGCAGAAGTGATATTCTGTAGCAAATCACCACTGATAATTTCAGCTTTATAACATATGCCTAATATTTATAAACAGACAGATGGCAATTTTGGGATACAACTCCAAGGTCAGCTCAAGACACACTAACCTTAGCTGAATCTTGGTTAATTTGGGATTGAGAGACCAATGACTAAATTGTCACATCATTCCACAAAAAATCTCTCACAGGAGATTTATGTCATTCATCACTGAAGGAAAGTTGGAGCCTGACTCATGTGAAAGAGTACAGAGAGACAGCACAAAGGACAGTGTAAATGCTGAGATTGAAATTATTCTTGTTAATCCTATGTGGACAGACCTATTTGATCATACACATCCAGTACTGCTCCACTTCACATCACATCATCCTGTGTTTGTTTTTTCAGCACCAAAACTTTACTGCCAGGCATGTATGAAGTCAGAAACCTTGAAAAAATCACTTCTACTTTAATTTCATGTCTCCTTTACCAGGATGTAAACAAGAAAATGGACTGTTTAATTGCCTGTGACATCTCCTTGTGACATTTCTGGTTCACTTAGTTGATACATTCTTCTTTGACAAAGACATAAACCAGAGTTCATATTCTGAAACTTGCCTTGGGCTTTCCTCATAATTATGTGATAGGTTTGTGCAGGTATGAAACTGCAGCATATTGTAGAAAAGCTGGAGTCCAGGAGGTCCTGTTTCAATTTGTGCATTATTATCTATTATATTCACAGTGAAAAAGTAGTAAAATATGACATATTTTTCTGTCATGATCATCATTTGCATAAAATTAAGCCATGGAAGAAGGAACTCAGAGTGATGTTTACATGTGTTAAATCTTCCCTCATGTATCTGAGCATCTTGTGTAATTAATACATTTATGCTAAACATGTTAATGAGATAAAGGTGGCTCATTTCTGGACAAGTAACACCTAGAAAACTAATGATTTGTTGAAGGTCACATGAGGTAGTTGCAGTGGAGAACAAAATCCTCACACCCGCAATATCACAAGGTCAAATCTTACCCATGTCATCATTTGGAGCTCATATACTGACATCCAAATGCACCGGGTTCAGAAGACTTTCTATATCACCCTCCAAGATGTCTTTTTTTTCCCATCAGGATTCTTGGAAATTTCTACCACCTCAAGGAGTAGGTGTCTGTTCCTATTATGTCTCTCAGAGGTCTGAGACCATCAGATTGCCCAGGGATACACATTACTGACCCCCATATTAATTGGGTGCACAGCCTAGTCAAGCCTTAGGGTTTGCTGTTGGGAATGACATGGTACAAAGTTGAGGGAGTTAGTTTTTTCAGTCTTTAGATTTTCATTCAGAGCAACCCTATCTTGCTAGGGACTTGAATTTAAGCTTGTCCTGTTTCTCAGGAATTGACTGGTTTCCTCTGCACTACCCACTTATACTCAAGTTGGAAGTGTGGAGTGGTTTTGGAGTAGCTCTCAAACTCAAAAGTCAAGCAGGAGTTCCTGTTGGACAGGAACAGTCTGTATTCAGAAAAGAGAGAACTGTAAGAAATCCCTATTTTCCACTGACTTGAATGCATCCAGGGTTATACCTTAAGCCTCAGTGACTGACTGATCTTGGTCACACTGATGCCAAAGTTTTGCTGTTATTCCTTGACAAAATGAGGAACAGATCAGAGTATCAATAAAATACCTAGGGCAAGTTCTTTGGGATTTGTCTACAGCCTGTGCTGTGGTGCAACACACACATTTTATTTCCATGTGACAAAGTTAAGGAAAGCAGCATGTGAAAAGATATGAAAACCATCAGCAAAAAATATATCTATTACAGCAATTAAGAAACACTTAGTACGTCTGATGGTGCTTTTCTTTAGGATGTACTAAGGACATAACCATAGGCATTATTAAAGCACTTGTTCTATAGTTAAGATATTTTCCGCCAATAATTAGATGTAGAGTAGGTCAGAAGTGTATTACATATTAAACGCTTTAGCTCACAAGGATGAGGGATAGAGTGGGTGGGCAAAGAGAGGAGACTGAAAGAAGAGGAAGAGCATTCCGAGCCCCTGTGTACAACCATGTGCAAATTCATCCGAAGTTAAATTAGGCTCTTGTCATGGTTTAACCCCAGCCAGCAGCCAAGAACCCCACAGCTGCTCACACTCCCATCTTCCCTCTTTCCCCCACCGTGGTGGAACGGGAAGGAGAAACAGAAGTAAAATATATAGGTTGAGATAAGAAGTTTAGTAACTGAGGACAAAATGAGATAAAATACTAGTGGATAATTAAAAGGGAAAGACAAACAAAAAACACAACAAAACAAAACCAGTGATTCAAAATATAATTGCTCAAAATAAAATTGCTCACCCCCCGTGGACAGATGCCAGCCCCTGTTCCCAAGCCTGTATTGGCCCAGTGTCCCAGATAATTCCCCTCCACCCCGAACCCCACTTTATATATTGGGTATGATGTTCCATAGTGTGGAATGTCCCTTTGGCTAGTTCAGGGCACCTGTTCCAGCTACGCTCTCTCCCAGTTTCTTTTATGTACCTTCTCACTGGCAGAGCATGAGAAAGGACATGAAAAAGAAAACATCTCTAAGTTAAATGCAACCTAGATAAAACCAAAACATCAGCGTGTTATGAACATTATTCTCATTCTGAATCCAAACACAGCACTGTACTAGCTACTGAGAAGAAACTGACTCCATCCCAACTGAAACTAGCACAGGCTCTGTAGAGGGTGAGCAGCAGGAA
>NW_008663636.1:5992-8204 GCF_000695815.1 Acanthisitta chloris
TGTTTATGGGGCCAGACAGTAGGCAGACAAGCTAAGGCAGCACCTGTAAATCAGAAACCTGCAACCCTTGACCATGCAAATTTCTGGTTTTATTCATAACCACAGTCCATTGTATTTCTCTGTCACTCCTTCAGACAGTTGAAAACCCTGTCGGTCCTCATGAAAGCAGTATTCTGCTTGGTTATGGGCTATATATTTTCCCCAGGATAATGAGATGTCAGGTTTATTTCAGCACACATGCTAAATGTGCAAATTGCACCTGTTGTAATCTGATGATGTGCTGAAGGAGCAAGGGGGAAATCACCAGATATGTGTTGGCCTTTCTTCCAGGGCAGTCGACACATTCCCACCAAAGAACGACTATAGAAGGGATGTCATACAAAATCAGTCTCAAAACATCTGAATTACATCCTTTTTGCTTATGTGTTTGGTTTGGTTTTGCAGTTAACCATACTTGCCATGGCCATTTTATTTTTCTTGTTTTAACCTTTTCTGTTTTTATGTTCTGTCTTCTAGCACTCTTACCCATATGTGCTGTACATGAAGGAGATAGGACAAAACTGGCAGCTGTGTGTCCAGTTTTTGTTCCCACCAGAAATGCAATGAGGGCATGTCAGCCCTGCTCTCTCAGCCACTGAACCCTACTGATATTCCCTTGTACTGGTAGGACTTTTGAGCCTTCAGCCCCAGGAATAATGCTCAGTTTTTCTAGTCACTGAGTCTTCTGCTCAGTGAGGAGCATTTCAGGGAACATTTTACTAGCCAATGACCTGTGGGGCTTTACCTCAGACAGCAAAGAGATCAGACAGTGAAATTAGAGAAACTGGCTCTGAAAACCTTGGATCAAGGCATTATTCCTTACCATCCTCAGCAAATGCAACAGCTGAGGCTCCAGCATGCCAAGGGAGAGTTCCTGCCAAATAGAAAGCTGGTAGCTTATGACTGAGCTGTGCTTTTGGAGAAACCTCCCTCACTGAGAGTCCTTTGTCAGACAACAGGATAACACTTATATTCATGTCTTGAACAGCCTGGCAACCAGCCTTTTGTGGAACATTATCATTCAGGGATACCAGTGTTTGACTTACAGATATGGTGAAGGCCCCCTTCCACAGACTGCCAAAGAGATTCTGACTCCCCCACCTCAACAGCTGAAATTCAAGTAGTCTTTGAATCCTGAAAGCAAACATCAAACACCTCCAGATTCATGTATTGAGAGGCTAAATTAATTTGACGAGATCATCATACACTGCATGAAATAAAGCACACATTTAATTTCTCTGGCTTCAGTGCTGTTTTAATATTGTTTTTCTGTTGAAAATAGACCTGAGTTATGGTAATATTACAGGGCACATGCTAAAAATATAATGAGCTATGGCCAAATGAAAGACACTGTTGCCTAAGCATCCCAGACTGACTGGAATTGCCATTGAGCCTATGGGATGGCTCAAATACAGCTTTCTTATCTACAAGGCTTATCAGTGCATCAGTGTGACTAAATGTCAGCCAAAGGCATTAAACTCTTTACTCAGCCTGGAAGAATATCAACACCATTGTAAGTTTCTGTGTTGAGGAAAGCCATATTTTGTTTGATCAGCAATGAAGCTGTTAGACTGCAAGCTGCCGGCACAGTGGCCTTCATATTCCTGCAGATTCCACTGGAGAGGATAAACTCAACAAAGCAAAGTGAGGGAGGAGGAGAAGACAAGTAGATTTGAACACACATAGCCATCTGGAAACGTGTGTATTTCCAGATTTTCTTACAGTAGTCATGACACACTGGATAGTGCCTGTTATTGGCAGCTCCCATTACCAGACTCATATCAATATGCCTAGTGTTTCCCTGGCCCTGTCTGGCTCAGAGAAGGCAAAGAGTCCCTGTGCCATCAACCTTGATCCAGCAGGACTGTAGAGAGGACAAACTGACTTTAAAACCAAACAGGAAAAATCTTGTGCTGGCAATGGCCTGAAATGCCAGGAGGTGATAGCCTCTCCCAGAGAGGCAGATGGGAAGCCCTGTGAATAGAGAACACAGGCTGTCACCCGGGGAGATGTCCATGGGCAGTGCCACAGCACCCTAGGCTTTCCCCAGCCAGCCCTCATACTAACAGAGATGCTCTGGCAAAGGGAAAAAGAAGTGCTTGAAGTGCTAATGACTCTCAATGATGTTAATAGCCAAAGGCAAGGAGGGGCACAGTGACCATGAAATTATAGA
>NW_008663637.1:0-1916 GCF_000695815.1 Acanthisitta chloris
CATGACGTGCCATGGTGGGGAATATCCCTTTGGCTAGTTCAGGTCACCTGTCCTGGCTATGCTCCCTCCCAATTTCCTGTGTATCTTCTTACTGGCAGAGCATGAGACACAAGCAAGAAAATGTCCTTGGTTTATGATAAAAACAATGCAGCAAAACCAAAACAACAATGTATTATCACTCTGAGTTCAAAACACTGCACTACACTAGCTACTGAGAAAATTAACCCCATCCTGGCTAAAACCAGGACACTAGTCCTGCTGGCAACACTATTTGTGATACAAGCCAGGATACCATTGGCCTTCTTGGCCATGTGGGCACACGGCTGGCTCATGTTCAGCTGGCTGTCAACCAGCACCCCTAGGTCCTTTTCTGCTGGGCAGCTTTCTAGCCACTCTTCCCCAAGCCTGTAGCCATCCAGAGGATTGTTGTGGCCTAAGTGGAGCACCTGGTGCTTTACCTTACTGAACCTCATACAGTTGGCCTTGGTCCATCGATCCAGCCTGTCCAGATCCCCCTGCAGGGCCTTCCTACCCTCCAACGGATCCACACTCTTATCCAACTTGGTGTCATCTGCAAACTTGCCGAGGTAGTGCTTGATCCCCCTGTCCAGGTTGTCAGTGAAGATGTTAAACAGGACTGGCCCCAATACTGGGCCCTGGGGAATACCACTACTAACTGTCCACCAATTGGATGTAACTCCATTCCCCACCACTCTCTGGGACCGGCCATCCAGCCAGTTTTTAATCCAGTGAACAATACACCCATCCGCACAATGAGGAGTCATTTTCTCCAGGAGAATGCTTTGGGAGACTGCCAAAGGCTTTGCTCAAGTCCATGTAGACAACATCCATGGCTTTGCCCTCATCCACTAAGTGAGTCACTTTGTCATAGAAGGAGGTCATGTTAGTCAAGCAAGACCTGCCTTTAATACACCTATGCTGGCTGGGCCTGATCCCCTAGTTGTTCTACACATGTCGCATGATTGCACTCACAATCTGCTCCATAAGCTTCCAAGGCACCAAGGTCAGGCTGACAGGTCTGTAGTTTGCTGGATCCTCCTTCCTAAAAATGGGGGTCATATTTCCCAATTTCCAGTCACCTGGGACCTCCCTGGTTGACCAAGACTGCTGATGGAAAGTGACTGAGTGAGCTCTTCCACCAGCTCCCTCATACCCTTGGGTGTATCCCATCCAGCCCCATGGACTTGTGTGGGTCTAAGTGGTGGAGCAGGCCACTGACCATTCCCTCCTGAATTATTGGATCTTCATTCTGTTCCCTCTGTCTTCCAGCTAAGGAGACTGGGTACCTTGAAACTGGTTTTGTTATTAAAGACTGAGACAAAGAAGGCATTAAGTATCTCAGCCTTTTCCTCATCCTTTGTCAGTTTTCCCCCTCATCCAACAAAGGATGGAGATTCTCCTTGGCCCTCCTTTTGATGTACTTGTAGAAACACACTTTGTCTTTTACTGCAGTGGCCAGATGAAATTCCAGCTGGGCTTTGGCCCTTAAATTTTTTACCTGCATGACCTCACAACATCCTTGTAGTCAACCTGAGCTGCCTGCCCCTTTTTTCCACGTGCGATAAACTCTTTTTCTCCCTGAATTTCAGCCAAAGCTCTCTGCTCAGCCAGGCCGGTGATCTTCCCCACTGGCTCGTCTTTCAGCACATGGGGATGGCCTGTTCCTGTATCGTTAAGATTTCCTTCTTCAAGCACATCCGGCCTTCCTTCAGGTCTGCCTCCCAAGGGACTCTCAACCAGTCTCCTAAACAGGCCAAAGTCTGCCCTCTGCCAGTTCTGCTGACACCCCCCCCTTCCTTACTTCTCTGAGGATTGAAACTATTGCTCTGCCCAAGATGGCTTCCAACCATCCCATCACCCACTAGATCTTCTCTGTTCAAAACCAGCAGGTTCAG
>NW_008663637.1:1939-3427 GCF_000695815.1 Acanthisitta chloris
TTTAGTTTAGTGGTGTGGACAGGCTGCTGTCCTTCAAGTTAGGGTACGATCACTCAATTTTGATTGCTCTGTCATGTGTTAAAAGTGAGATCACTTAGCTGTTTAGGTGGAGTGACAAACCTAGGAATAAATTATTACTTGGAGTAGCTTTTTCTTACCTCTGACACTACTGTGGTTTACAGCTTTGAGTTTTAGACAGAGAATGTGCGTAAAATTCTGTTAAGAAGAAAGGTATGAATCTAAACAGACAACCTCGGTACATTAAATTTTCCTTTATGAATGTATTATGTAATTCTTTGACATATTTCCCTTTTTCTGTTAGGTTTAAATTTGATCCCCTCCCCCTTTTTACTATCCTTATTGAGATGGTGATGTCACTTCTAAGGCTTTTTTTTAATTATAAGAATCAGAGAAGGTGTTTTTTCATAGTTTTGTTACAGCTTTCAGATTGCTTATGTTGTGTTCAAAATTATCCCTTTGTAATTGAGTGGGAGAAAAGCAAGAAAACTAAGCCATATCAGAAGTTAGGGAATTTGAAAATTATCATTTTTAGTAAATTTGATGATTCATTTAGTTTTGTTATGACAATTTCCAAAAAAGATGGAAAGGAGTTTAAGGATGCTATCACTGTATGAACCTTATTCTTTGTTGACAGCATTTAGGCATTTTGCTAAAAGCTGGAAAGAACTGCCGGCAGTTAAATGAACAAGTTTGCAAGACCCATAAATATTTCTGAGAAATAGTTCTACTGAAGCCCAGGTCTCTTCATAGAGGTGCTGCTTACTTTCTAATATTGACTAGTGTTGTTATTCATGAGTCATAAATCTTCTTGGGTCATTAAGCTTTTTGAAGAAGATTACCTAGCAGTGTAGGAGGCATTGCGAAAGTATTTCTGAAGTTTCAGCCAGAAGCTGTTACTTCTTTGAAGGCATTATATGCATAATTTGGACTTGGAGGTCAGGGTATTCACTGAATAGAATTCAAGTAAGAGAAGAGCTTGCCCTTAATATATGAAATAGGAACCTGTACAGAATGAGGCACTTTCATTGGACAGTGAGGATTCAATTTGAAGCATGCTATGTATTCATGAGTGCTGTCTTCAAAGTGTTACATAATGGCTTAACTGTCTACATATATACAGATGTTTTAGAGGTCATCTATGAGTTCTTTTTTAGTCAGTCTGTTCAGTAAACCAAATTTTTCAGTGAATTGGTATGGGGACAAGTGAAACATCACCTGGAGTTTGGTTCTTCAGAGGCCAACGCGGGGGATTTTTATATGGTATAAAAATAGTAGTAAATTGGTCAAGTCTTAGATGTTTTTTCCCTGCAGTAGTACCAGTGAAAAAGGCCAGAGCTTGCCAGCATTATGCTACTGTATTGCAGAAGGTGTAAGGTAAGGTTTTGTGGATTTTGCACAGCAACGTGTTAGGAATTCTTAAGTCAATTTGGTTAGTGGATGTGTCATAGTTTAACCCCAGCCAGCAGC
>NW_008663638.1:0-334 GCF_000695815.1 Acanthisitta chloris
TGGAGGGGGAACATCCCACAAATAACATGGGGGAGACCCCCAAAACACCATGGAGAGACCCCCGGGAAACTGGGGATCCCCCCAAAGGCTATGGGGGGAGAACCCCAAAAACACCATGGAGAGACCCCCAGAAACACCATGGAGAGACCCCCAGGAAATTGGGGATCCCCCCCAAAGGCTATGGGGGAGACCCCCAAAAACACCATGGGGTGCTCCCAGGAACAGCATAGGGAGACCCCCAGAAACACCATGGAGAGACCCCCAGGAAATTGGGGATCCCCCCCAAAGGCTATGGGGGAGACCCCCAAAAACACCATGGGGTGCTCCCAGGCAC
>NW_008663639.1:0-1235 GCF_000695815.1 Acanthisitta chloris
GAAAAGCTCATCCCCTACACAGTCCAGCAAAGTCTTGCAATAACTGCACACAACTCTTACAGCCAGCTGCGTCCCATGTTAATAAAATTATGCTCCTTTTTCTGTCTTTGACCTTCCTCAATTCTCCCTGTTCTCAAGGCACTGTCATTTGAGGCAAAGTTGATTCATTCTGTTCCTGTCACCACAGGTTGTAGCCATCCCCTGACATCCCCAGGGTGAGGGATCAGACTTTTAAGTGGCTGCAGCAGTTCTGAGATTGAGAAATTGGTCATGTCACCTCCCTAATGGAATCAGACATGGATTCATCACATTAAGTGCTGGTCACAGGGAAGGGTCACAAGTTTGAAACTATCAAAGCCAAGGTAAGAGTTGTGTAAATGGTGAAATCAAGATTCATTCACTTGGGGAAGTGGCTCTGCATACTCATGATGAGCCATAAAACTCTGGTTCTTTATTAAAGGCAAGTCACAAAACAGGTGATCGGGTTGGTCGTTTTCCTTCCTGTAAAAAGGAAACTTACTGCAAAAATCACTGATTACCTAAAGAAGCAAACCCAAACCTAACCAAACCCCACACTCACTTCCTGATGTACAACCAATTTGCTAGATGAAGCATTATGCAGCATTTTACAGCTCTCTACTGTGTAACTTCCCAAAATGCACCTTGACTTGCTTTAAAAAAACTTAAAACAAGATTCCCCTCTCAAAACAACTGATGCAGTTGCCCTGACAGCCAAACTTTCTGATTGAAGGAGGCCAAGATAACACTGTGTTTTACCTGTTTAAGCCCCTCATGTCCAAACATTCCATCACAAACACCGCGCCGCCCCCAGGCAGGTCAATTACTTTGATGGGTTTGGGCACTTTTATTGTCTGTGTTTTCAGGAGAGCTTCCAGGCTTGCCATTTCACCCTCAAACATCCTTCTGACCTGTCAGATATTGAAGGAAGCATTAGCCTCTGTGAGCAGTGGTCACAAGGTAAACAAAGCACCTTCACAGTAACTACTGTAAAGGTTAAATGACAAGGTTGGAGCAAAGGTTACTGCACATTCAAGGCACAGAGAGACCCATCAGAACTGAGCGCAATTTTACAATCACAGAGATTTCACTTCATAAACCCAAATTTTAGGCGTGAAAGTGACTTAGGTTTTAGCCTTCTGCAAAAATAACTGAAGCCTGTTTGCAGCTGAAGGAGTGCAAACTGCATAAACACAAAATGTGTGCAATATTCTATC
>NW_008663640.1:0-217 GCF_000695815.1 Acanthisitta chloris
CCCCACAGGAGACACGTCGGGAGGACGGGAGAAGGCGGGAGGGCAGATTATTGCTTCTGAGAGCTTGGGGGAAGCTTGGGGGCGAGGGGAGGCGGAGGGCGAAGGAGGAGTGAGGAAAAGAGAAGAATGAGGCGGGGAGGGGGTGTTGGAACACGAGAATCGGATGCAAAGGAAGCGAGAGGAGGGGGCGAGAGAGACAAAGGGGGAAGCGGCAGTT
>NW_008663641.1:0-4552 GCF_000695815.1 Acanthisitta chloris
CTGCCATGGGCAGGGACACCTTCTATTCTCCCTGGCCTGGAAGACTCTCAGGGATGGAGAAGCCACAGCTTCTTTGGGCTCTTCCACAGTGTTACTGACATAGAATTTTAGAAGAAATTGGAGTGGAAGAGATAAGAGTACTTTAAGCAGTCTTATAGATGAAAGAAATTATCATGTTCATGGATAACTTGTGTGAAGTAAATTGAGTAGTGAAGTGCATGTGCAGTAAGGTTTTCCTGCAAGTGATTAAAGTAATAGACCTCCTCATATCATCAGCTCATTATGTGAAGAGACTGCAGGTTGTCATCCTGGAGATGAACAATGCAGCTTTGAGCAATGAGGCTGCAGTGAAGGAATCACGAGTGGGAAGTAAATTTTAAAACAGACTTTGCTGTATTCTCCTTCCTCTTATTCTAAAGTGATTTTCAGGTCAGGAAGATGTGTAAGTTGCAATTCTCAAGATGGTAAAGAGTCTGATCCCCTGAACAACAGGAGATACAGAGCTCCTGTCACCATGCAGTATCTGCAAGGAACTGGGACATGATGGCAGTGACGGATTGTGCTGGTTTGAAAGCAAACCGATGAGAGACTCTGAGTCAGAAGTACAATTTAATATGAAACACAAACAAAACAACAACAAATATAACTGTACAAATTAACAACCCAAAAGAAAGAAACCACTGACAGTCAGCAAGTAACCCAACACCCTGTCAGTCAGGGCGTTGATAGCAGTCCGATTGAATGGTGGCTGCATCCTCCTGGACTGATGGGTCTGTGGGAGCAGTGGTCCCGCAGATCCGATCCTCTCCCGAAGGTTCAGCCGCAGCCCCTTATCCTCTGAGGGAATCCATCAGGTAAAAAGGGCTCCTGTGCTGGTTCAAACCCCAGCTTATATCCCTGTGGGAGTGCTTGGCTCCCCACCCCCTTGTAGGAATGCTCGGCTCACCCCACCTCCCTGGGGTGAGGCGTCTCACAATGGGCCGATGTAACTCTATGCATGCCTGAGTCCCAGACAGCCCATTAAACAGAGCCAGCCCCTGGGGGAGCCATCAGGGACCAGGAGGAGATAGACAATAGAATACATACCATTGGCTACCCCCACACTGCAACCCAGGACAGGGATGATTATGAATATTGAGGCTGAAAGTGATTTAAAGTAGACTGTATCATCTGCTGGTTTTGGGAGATGAGCAAAAACGTTTTCTTCTGCTTTTGACAAACCCTGTCCTAGGATGGTGTGGGCAATATGATCATGTCTGCTGGAGTGCTTGCATATGAGACAGAATATTTGGGGATGAATGAGAGGAGCTGGGGCTGTTTAGCCTGGAGAAGAGGAGGCTCAGGGGAGACCTTATCACCCTCTACAACTCACTGAAAGGAGGTTGGAGAGGGTGGGGGTTGGTCTCTTCTCCCAGGCAGCCAGCAGGAGGACCAGAGGGCACAGACTCAAGCTCTGCCAGGGGAGGTTTAGGAAGAGATTTGTTATGAAGAGAGTGATCAGGCATTGGAATGGGCTGCCCAGGGAGGTGGTGGATTCACCATCCCTGGAGGTTTTCAAGACAAGACAGGATGTGGCACTTAGTGCCATGGTCTAGTAACCACGGTAGGGTTGGATTCGATGATCTTGAAGGTCTTTTCCAACCCATTTGATTCTATGATGATTCTGTGTTTAATGTTCCTTTCTGATGTGTGGAAGGCTTTGAGCTCATATTTTTGCCACAAATCTGTGTCTGGGCAGCATTCCAGTGTTCCTCCAACAGAAAAGAGACCAGTGTCATACAGGGGGCAATACCTTTTAGGAATGGTCTCCATACACCTGTTCACAAGAACACGGACAAGCTTTGGAAGCAAATGTATTCCAGAGGCATGGCAGATACACCCAAATTTCTGGTGGAGCTTATCCTGATGATCAATTGGATGTTTCATTCCAGCTGCTGCATGCTTCATGTCAGTCATGCTAACCCCACCACATGGGGTGAATATGTTTGCAAGTGTTCCTTTGTCATTCCAGGTGCGTCTCCAGAGCCTGTTGTTGAAGATGTCCCTGCTTATTGCAGGGGGGTTGGACTAGGTGACCTGTAAATGTCCCTTCCAACCCAACCTATTCTAGGATTGAATTGCTCCCTCCCAGCTGTGGGACCCTTGTGGCCCAGCTACCAACACCTGGGCTCATTTTTCATGGGAATGCTCTTTTACAGCAGCTTCTTTAGGAAACCTGTGGCTACCTGGTCTTTAAAACTCCTCTGGGAGACAGCAACTATGTATCCTGGGAGAGCCAGAAAGACACCGCTCTAAAATCTTAATCTTCTCTGCTGCAGGACACAAACTAGGTGCATTTATTAGGCATAAATATTTCTTTTACATTTGTTTTCTCTGCCATCCAGGGCTTTAGCTTTCTTTTCAAAATGTTGATCTCTGATGTGGTGTAGACATCTTTCCTGCAGCTAATGCTACTTGTGTTCACTTCTGCATCTTTTAATCAGCTGGCAAGAATTCTTGTGTGAAGCTGGAGCCTCTCTCCAGATCAGCATTATTTAGAGATAAGACACCATCTGCTGATCAGTCGACTGATGTTTTGTGGGGAGTGAGCTCTTTTTAGCTGAAGCCAGCATTTTTCTAAAAATATTCCCACTTGAACATAAGCATCAAAGGATTTCTGATCACTGGGAGTATTTGAGCATGGCATCCCAGCATTATCTTGCTGGGTTTGGTCTTATGCTTCAGAGCAAGTGAAGGAGCTTTGCAGTGGAATTGGTAGTTACAAAGATAGTTGCCCTCATGGCAAGCTGAAAACCATGAGGGGTTTCCCTGCCCTGTCCCCCTGGAGCTAGTGAAAGGCTAGGAAGCATCACATTGATGTGATCAATGTGCTAGTCCTTCCTTCAGTGAATTGGGGGTTTTGGTGGGTTTTTCCCCCTCTTAAAGGGTGGATGAATCTTAAAATTTTTTCCTGTCTGCACATGGGGGAGTTGGTGGTTGAGGCACAGAGCCAGCCCAGGGTTTATGCCCAAGTTCTTGTTATGATTCATACCCTGTTTTCTGGGAATATCAGTAACCTTTTACATGGCCTAGGCAGCTCAGTCCCAGTAGCTGTTCTCAAACTTCTGTCTTGAGGTTGTGCTAGAGCATGTTGTAGATGCAAAGCAGTGGGAAATAAAGCATAGCCTTGACATGCCTTGCCCTGGAGAGGATTTTCTTACCTCTGTTGATAGGTCATCAATGCATATGTTTCCTAATCTTGCATTTTCCTCCACCAAATTCCCACCTGATGGCTTTTGCTTCTTTGTATCGAGGGAACTCTGCATGGCTTCCTTGGGACTGTTAGGAGTTAGGATTTAAAAGTGAAGACTCTCCGCATTGTCCTGAGGTAAAAGTTTTTTGCTAGGAACTTGGTTTTTGCTGACAATTTAGATCTTGTTTGTTCTTTTGTTGTGGTGGTTAGGAAAGTCTCATTTTGTGGGAATGATCTGCTTCCCTAGTTACTTGCTATGACTTGGTTTGGCTGTATTTGAACAGGTCTCTGTCTAGCAGCCTGATCTCCTTAAAATTGTTTTCACTGTTTAGCTTCCTCTAATGGTTTCCATTATCTGGAAACTTAATCATAGCTGAGTTTCAGTTCTCATAAAACAGGTGAATCCCACAATATTGGGGTATAGGATTGGTGTGTATAACCCCCAGGTTGGATGGGGCTTGGAGCAGCCTGGACTAGTGGAAGGTGTCTCTGCCCATGGCAGGGGTGGGACCAGATAAGGTTTAAGGTCCTTACAACCCAAACCATTCTGGGATTCTGTGGTTCCCTGGACATATATCCCCTCCAAATGCTGATTCCCTATGGATAATTAAACTTAGAGACTTGCTAATTAACCAATTTTAGTTGCTCTATAGCTTATGTTAACAGTATTGTAGCACAGGACCTGAAATGGTGAGAGCTGACTCTGTGTTGCTTCCCAGAGCTTTGGTGCTCAGAACAACATGAGATATCTCAATCCAATTTAGAAATAAAAGCTTAGAAAAATCATGTTATCTTAATGAAACCCCACATAATGAAAGCACATAAATAGGACAATGCTTTAAACATTTCTTACTTTGTTTTCATCCTGACTGCTGCAGTGCATCCAGGGTTGATTCCAAGAGGCTATAAAACATTGAACTGAAGACTGGATGAAAAAGGAGGAAGGAGTGGGAGACATCTGTCAGCAGCTAAGAGATCACTGAAGATCTGCAAGAGTTTTAGGGGAATATGCAGCTGGAGCAGACTTGCCTGTGGCCTTTATGAGGCAGTGGAGGGGAAGAATGTATTTAAAAGCCATGTGGATGTGGCACTGGGATGTGGTTCAGTGGTGGCCTTGGCAGTACTGTGGGAACAGTTGGACTCTGATCTTGGAGGGTTTTTCCAATCTAAATGATTCTATAATTCCAAGAAGAGATGGCTGGCTGATTACTAAGATGCAACAAAGACTGAGGCAGGATATTGTTGGGAGAACCTACCAGCTATTTTTTCTCATGAAACAGATGGGGAAAAATAAATAGAATGGAATGGAATGGAATGGAA
>NW_008663642.1:0-9300 GCF_000695815.1 Acanthisitta chloris
TATGTTCTCTATTATCATGTCTAGATAATTATCGATCTCTTACTGGGACAGTGATCCATTTTACTGGGATCAGATCACAGCCCTTGTCCCTCCACACCTTCCACCCTTCGGCACCACCTTGCTCAAGGTGTGAAGTTGTTGCTGCTCCCAAATGGCAGCGATGTCAGGGAATTTTCCTGGCGGGATGCTGCCCTCTGCTGCAGGCAGCCCCGTCCGACCAGTGTCCCTGCCGCACTGGGCCCAGTTACCCACGGCTCTGTCCCTGCGGTGCCAGGGGGTGAGTGTCCCACCTTGCCCAGGTGGGCAGAGAACACACAAACCCTTCAGCAGCCCCAGGGATTGATTAATTCCTAGTCCAGGACAGGGAAATAGGCAACGCTGCAATCTGGCAAATTCCTTCTGCTTTCAGCTCGAGGGACCAAGAGTTGGCACCTTCTGCCCACACCCCCCCCAGAAATCCTGAGGCCTAAATAAAAGTTGTTGCCAGCCTGGGGGACTCATCTTCCCTGCAGAACAATGTGGAGGAATGAATAAAAGTAGTAAGAGAAACAGGGGAAAAAAAATTTAAAAGATCAATCAGGTTCTCCTTTTGCCACTCTCGCCATGTAGAAAAGAGAAAACCTGTCCCTTTGTCCCCTCGCTTGCCCTCTACAGATTCACACGCAAAATCTAATTAAAATTTAGCAGAAGAGGGGGAAAAAAATGACACAGGGTTTTTAGCTTCAAAAAGAGAGAGAGAGAAAGAAAGAAGATCCTTAACAAAGGCCATAATATTAGCAGGGCTGATTCGTCAGCCGCTACCTGATAATCTCGAGCTGAGTGAGCTTTATTAAGGGTGGAAGCCTCGGCTCTGTGTTAATTACGGGCTTTGCTAATGATTTGGAATATTGGCCGGTTCTGGGGGATGTTGATGAATAGAGACCTCGCCAAGATTTATTCCTAATTATCTCATTTGTCTCCCTCCATTACTTTTTATGGCTGAAATTTATGGAGCTATTACCGGGGACCTCGGCACAGCTCCGAGATGATTTGGGAGAAGAGAGATGTTTAATAATAATAACAATAATAATAACAATAAAAAGCTGGATTAATAGGGAGCTGAGCACTCTGCAGCAGCAGTGGGGGCTGCTCCCTGGTGACCCCCAGGCCGTGAGGGCCCCGAGGTCCTCTCTGCATCCCTGGGAGGGAGTGATGTCCTTGCTCAGCAGCCAAGGTGTGTCTGGAGATGCTGAGAGAGTTGGGAAAGTCCTCCTGGCACCTGTAAGAGTTGGGAAACTCCCTTAGAAGGAGGTAGCAGAAATCCAGCAGGTTTTTTTCCCCATAGTTTCTCCCTAGTGCTGTCCTTGTCCAGGTCTCCAACCCTCCAGATGATGCTCTTGAGTCACTGTGATGCTCCAGCTCCTGATACGAGCCAAGAGCTGAAATTTGTGCTACCAAAACTCCCCAGGGCCATTCGTTTCACCCTAGTGTTGCCACTTCCCTGCTCATCCCGATAAAACCATTCAATGGATCAATGTCTGATGCCTCAGGATGCTCACAGGGTTTTCTTCATGCCACCTTGAGGGGTTGTGGTGGCTGTGGCAGTAACAAGTCACGTCGGGCCCAGCACAGCCAGGAGTGTTCCCAGCAAACCAACCCCTGTCCCCAGCCCATCCCAGGGCTAAGCCACCATCCTTTAATTATCATGCAAAGCAATTACTTCTCTCAGCTGTGCTGGGCACTAATTCTCTCCCCAAGTCTCCCAGTAAACATTTTCCCAGTCCTATCGAATTTGCCACACAAAGGAGAGCCAAGGCTGCGGCTTATCTCCGCGGAGTATTATTCCCGTATCTTCCAGCGTGTAAACCTACTCTCATCCCGATAAGAGGCCTCACACAAAAGATCAAAGCCAGGCAGCCTCTCACCGAGAGGAGCTTTGCTGCTGCTTTTTTGATTCTTTCCCGTTTTTTCAGCAGTATTCTGAATTTGCAGATCCCGAAGAAGCTCCAGCCCCGCCCAGCAATGCGGATTGAAATTATTACCCACAGCAGCTTTCATTAGTCCGGGGGGGAAAACGAGGAGCATTAGGGATCTGGGGAACCCCAAATTACAGAGCTGCTCGTGGGGGATCTGCCAGGGAGGTGGGACTGTGGTGGGGACAGGGACAGGAGTGTCCCAAGGGACATCCCACGGATGGGACAAGCACAGCCAGGTGGAGGTTGGTGCCAACAGAAATCCAAAGTTCTCTGGAAGCTGAGGGAGCTCTTTCCTCCTCCAGGTTGGGAGGAAGACGGTGAGGGATTGCCATGGATATTTCTGGTTGGAAACACCAAGATGATTGGGATCCGAGTTGGGAGTGATGGATGGGACGGGGATGGACCTCAGGGCACCCAACCCTGGGGATCTCCACCTCAACCCACCCCACAGCACCCTGAGGGCCCAGAAAGCCTCTTGGGCCCAAGATGATGCTCAGACCCTTCCCATTGCCATTTCCCCCGGAGCGCAGCTCTTCCCGCGGCGCTGGCTGCGATCGGCTCCAAGCGTGGGAGTGCAGCACCCCCTTCCCAGCCGAGCTGCAGCCGTCAACACAGATGGCAAAATCCAAATGTTATGATAAGGTATTTCTCCCAAATTTCCATCTTAATAGAATTACGAGCCTGTAATTACCCTACAAGCCTGAAAACCTGCCGGAATCCCAATTAGGAATCTGAGGACATAATTGGCCCCTAATTAGAAAGATTTGTCAAATGTGCACAATTTTCTCACCTCTTCATTTTTCCCCCCCCCCCTTTTCTTTTTCCTCTTTTCCCCTCGGTGAAAATACAGATAGTTTCCTTTCCCCTCCACCTCTCTCCCCACAAACACAGCAGTCCCAGCTGCACCACACTCCGGAGCATCTCCAGCTTCTGGGGAACATGAGCTCCTCAGCAGGTGTTAGGCCTTTTTTTTTATATTTCCTGGAAAACTGCACTATTGAAAAAAGAGTAAAAAATAGACATATGAAAAAGAGAGACCTGACAAACTGCAGCCTCAGGGTTTTGGTCCTGTTCCCACCGCAAGGATGGGCACTGTGGGGTCCCTGAGGTGGGTGCTGGGGCAGCTGGTGAGTGTAGGAGGTGTGGAAAGTGGTGGATGTGGACACAGTGATGTGGTACAGGACATCACCCCATGGATGCCATCCCCAGTAGATCAGAGGGTTTGGGGAGCATCCCTGGTCCCTCATGGCAGTGGCACGGACAGATCCAGAGCAATTCCTCTGCCAAAACCAAGTGCTGAGGTTAAACACAGTGCCAGGCTAACGGAGCCAGGCTGCCCTGTGAGTCTGGGGCACTGTGGTGCCCACTGAGGTGTGAAATCCACTTTGGGAGCAAAGCCACAGTGGGTCCTGTGAGCCCCAACCAGGCAAGAGCCCCAGTCAGCCCAGCGAGCTGGTTTGGGGGAGAATGGACCCTCAGCCCTGCAAACAAGTGGCCAAGTGAAACACAGGGGGAGTTTTGGGCTCATTCTGGATGGAGCTGGAGGGAAGGGCAGGAGTGAAGCCTCATGGGGATGTCTCCAAAGGAGAGTTGTGCTGCATCACCTTGTCATTAACGACCCCAACGAGTGTGTCCACACTCCATCCCTGTCCCAAATCCCACCTGGAGCCACACACCATCCCAGGGCCATGTGCTGGGAGCACAGCCACCCCCTCCTCTTCCTCCTCCTCCTCCTCCTCCCACCAGAGGCTCTTTAGTTAAAAGCGACCACAGGAGGGAGGGATGGGGGGAGAGGGGGAAGCCTGGTTTTCCTAATTAACAATTAGCACAGAGTGTGCTGCTAATTATGTGGTTCCATGTAATTAAGAAGCTAATTAGTGCAGTGTCAATTAAGATTTAATTAGTACCCTTGTCAAAAATACTTGAAAGAGCAGTTTATATGCAAGTACTTCAATATTTCAATGGTCACGATCCGGGAGCAGCCGCTGCCAGCCCTGGGAACAGCTCTCCCGCCTTTCCTGGTGCTGTCCTCTAACACCCACCACGTGTGGCCCTGCTAGACACCTGCACTGACTCTGCAGCAGCTGCTGACGTGGCAGAGCTTTGCTTCCCACCAGGATGGAGCTGACGTTGCTCATTGGCATCCCCAGGGATGTGCCAGGTGTGTGTGGAGCATCTTCCCTGCAGCACGTGGTACTGAGCTGGTGGTACCAGCACCTGCAGGACCCTGGCAGGGATTTCTCCAGCATCAGCCACCACTGAGCAGCTCTGGACAACCCAAATCCATGCCCAGCAGCTCCCAGACTCTTACAAAGCCAACATGCAAAACCCACAGTGTGGGGATTTTGTGCACCCAACTGCTTTTATCCTTATAATCATTCCTGTTGCTTCCAAAGATGACAACAAATCTATGTCTCTCCAGTCTGGAAAAGGGTAGAGCAGCTGGAGCACACTGCATGTCCCAGAGAGACACCTCAGCCCAGTGCTGCTCCCTGGGGCTGTGCCCAAAGCCACTGCTGTGCTGAGCTCCAGGCACAGAGCTGGCACAGCAAAGGGGCCCCAAAACCTCTGGGACCAAAGGCAGTGGTGGCAGAGCAAGGAGGAAACATGAAGGAAGGATGAGGAGAGTCAGGGGGAATCACATCCACCCCAACACCCATATTAGTGTGGAGAAAAGCATCTGCTGCTCTCTGCCCGTGGCCCTCAGGATCACCAGAGACTCCTCCTGTCAGGAAGGGTGTGGGCTGGGGCAGGAGGAGGAAAGGAAGAAATATGTCAAGGGCTCTCAAGGCTTCAAGACACATAAACAAAAACCCACCTACACAAACAAGCCAAGGAAAACCCTCCACAGTTTGTAAATCATCTCTGCAAGCAGCTCAGAGGCTCCCGAGCCCAGGGATGGAGGAACTGAGCCAGCCAGGCTGATTTTTCAGTGGGAAGACACGAAGCTGCTTGCAGGGCACGAGCTCAGATGTGCCATGAGAGCAGCAGGGAGGGGACACATCTTCCTGAGCTCCCAGTCAGCTTCCACACACCCCAGAGCCTTTCCATGAGCTCCCAGTCAACTTCCACACACCCCAGAGCCTTTCCATGAGCTCCCAGTCAGCTTCCACACACCCCAGAGCCTTTCCATGAGCTCCCAGTCAGCTTCCACACACCCCAGAGCCTCTCATGGCAGGGCACGGGACGCCGGCTGTTCTCATGGCAGCACAGGAGCTGCTGCTTGTTGTGTTCCCCTCCAGCAACTCCTGCCCCTGGAAATTATCCATGTGTAAATCCAGCCCTGAACACACACTCCTAAGCCAGTGTCAGCAAACCAGGGCCTGACTCGCTCAGGGAGTTGTTTGCCACATGTTTTGGGTCTTAACTCTTCATATCATGCACTGTGACAAGGAGTTCTTGGCTTGGTCAGGGATCAGTTGTTGCTCTAAGTGCTGACCAGACCCAGAGAACATCCAAGCAGGAACCCTCTCCTGCTGCACATCCAACGATCCCATCACCCACAAACATCTGGGGCTTTGGCATTTTTACTGACCATTCCTCCCCTTCCTGAGAGAATATTGATGAGTTGAACAACTTGAGCACAGTCTGGGAGGTCTCTGGTCTTGAGGGAGCTTGAGAGAGAGGTGGTCCATGGAATCATCTCCTTGGGCAGATAAAAACCTTCAGAAGGTCAGTTTGTGAGCAAGAGCTCACTCAGGATGTGACACCGAATCCCAGATATACTCACACAGATCCTGACTGAAACATGTCTCCTCCTGTTGGGACAGGAAAGCCTTGTGCCCTTCCCTTATCCCAGGGATCTGTGCCAGGCCAAGGGACCAGGCTGGAGCCCAGTGGAGCTGGTGTGGCACATCCCTGAGTGATGGAGCATCCCTAGGTGATGGATGTTTCCCTCCTCACTGGAGAGTTCAGCTCCTGCCCAGGTGGCAGCAGTGGGATTCACACCCTGGGGAGGAACAGGGGTGGATTTCCTGCCTCCACACTGATTGTCTCTCTGTGGAAAAGAGTGAGGACAATTCCCCAGAGGAACTCCATGGAGGAAATCAGTTGGGGAGGAAGCAGAGACCAGGACAGGACCAGATGGAATAGCTGAGGAGCTCCCAGTGCCAGTGGTGGGTTTTGGGGGATGGTGAGGACAGACCCTGTGGCTTTGAGCAGGACAATCCCATGTCCTTGGGTCCAACAGGTCTCTGTTGTCCCACCCTGGCATGTGGCAGAGGGAGAGGTGTGGGATTTGGAGGGGAGAGCTGGAGCAGCTCATCCTCAAACAGCCGCAGCCACCCCAGCAAACCAGTGCTCCCAGTGGCGCGGCCGGAGGAGCCTGGGGAGCACAGAGGACGCACAGAAGGTGCCAGGATTTTTCCCCCCCCTTCCCTTCTCCCTCCCCCTGCCTTGTGCGCGGCTGAGCCGCTGCTCTCCCACAACGGCTGCCAAAATACAGCGAGACAGGGTATAATTACAGACACTTACTGTGGCCATTACACCACCAGCACGGGCTGCGCAAAGTGACACACGACCCGTCAACTCCTTATTCACGCCATTAAGGGGACTCATTAGCATCTTCGCTCAGAAGCAAAATTACCCTCACTGCTCATTTCAAGATGTCATAAATTTTAATTTAGGACCCAAAGATAGCACAATGGGAGCGAGCTGGCTCTCTCCAGCAGTCGCTGGCTGGCTCGGGGAGGTGGTGGGAGGGAGGGAGGTGGTGGTGGTGGTGTTGGAGGGGGAGGAAAGAGAAATGAAAGGGTTGGTTTGATAAAAGATGGTGGGGTTTTAAGGGGAGATGGGGAAGGAGGGAAGAGAAGACGTGCCCAAAGGCCTGGCAAGCGCTCTGCCCTGCTGGAGGCAATGGAGGAGGAGGAAGGAGCCTGCTGAGGGATGAACTCTCCCCGGGAGGAGTGGGAGAACTGGGGCACAGCACTCAGCAGACCCAGAGTTTTGAGCCACAAGCACAGCCCAGCATCACAGTTTGGTCCCTCCAGATGCCCTTAGGAGACTGCCTGGATTCTGCTGGCCAGCCCCCTGGAGGGGGGTCAGGCTCCAGACCCAGCTCCGGAGAGCAGGGACCAGAGGGCTGTGATGCTGCAGCAGCACAGAGCAAACCCTGCAGGAGGATGCTCTCCATGCTGTGACACACACTTTGCTTTAGAGCACGTTAGTGGCAGACCCAAACTGGCTCAAGCAATCCCATTACACCACTCCACGTGTTCCCACTCGTCGGGGTGAGCAGTGGTGGGAGCACTCAGTCCGTGGGGCTCAGCTCAGCCTGAGGCATCCACAGCCATCCTGGCTCAGATCTGTCCCACTTGGACCTGCTGGACTGGGATCTTCACAGCCAGGGGCTCAGCAGGGCAGTGGAACTCCCACATGCTCTAACTCCCACAAAAACACGTTGTTTGCATTCTAGTGTCAAAGGAGCTGTTGCACAGAGCACACAGGAAGATGCAAAGCAACTTTTTCCAGCCCATGTCACCTCCAGCCAAGCCCTGACAACCTCCCTCTGACAGATCTGGGTGCCCAACCCATGGGTGCTGGCACAAACCTCCCCAATGAAGCAGAGAGGAGAGCCCCCTGCTCCCCCCTTCCCTGCAGACTGGAGCACCAAGCACAATTGCAAACCTCTTAAACTTTTGCAGCTACCAGGCTGGTGATTAATGAGTTCAAATGTCCACATCTCAAAAAAACAGGGCAGGGGAGGAAGAATTAGAAGGCAAGCAGCTCCAATTACAGGCAGCCGAGGGACTCTGGCCCACTCCTGTGCTATAAGAACATATATCCAGAAAGGTTATGTTAATTTTTAATGTACAAGGCTCTAATTAATTTCTGGGGCTGGCTGGATTAGCAGAGAGTGTAAATTCCAGCCTCAGCTCAGGCTGCTGATAAACCAACACCACTGAGGGCCACAGGGCTCTCCAGGGCTGGAGCAGAACTGTGCCAAGGCCACAGCTCCTGGTGGCTCCTGGGGACCTGTGTCCTCCCTCCCAGGCCTGGCAAGAACCCTTTGCCAGCCCTGGGCACGGTGCTGGTGGCACTGGGGATGGAGTGGTCACAGAGGGCCCATCCACCCTCACACCACATCCAGTGTTCGAGATGCTAAAGCATCCAAAACTGCTTTGGAAAGGTAAAAACCACAGGATGATCCCTCCAGAAGCCTTAGGAGAGGATGGAAGGGAAGGGTCTGGAACTGGCAGGCAAGATCATGTGGCCTGGAAATACAGTAAGTTTTTAAAGGAAAGAAAAGGCTCCATTATTCTCCCATTAAACTCTCCCCCTCTCTCCCTTCCCTCTGTCAGTCTCTCCCTCGCTCGCTGACTTCCCCCAGCCTCTCTGAAGACAGATCGTTCCCTTAATCATTCTGGAAAAGAACCCCAAGCCGATATAATATTATAATTAATTAATTCACTAAAAAGGTATTAAATTTCTTTTCCCCCCTGTGGATATTATCTGAATTCATTGACCTTTAGAAAAATCACCCTCTAATTGTAACCAGGTTCAAGTGCATTTCCAGCCTGTCCCTTTTACATTAATAATATCTTCCAGGACTCCACTCTGCTGCTTAAATATTGTATAAATTTCACTGCCCCCTCAAAAAGGGAGAGAGAGAAAGGCATGAAATGAAAACTATGAGCTGATTAAAGCAGCTCTGGAGCATGGGGGACTCCATGGCATGGGAGGTGGACAAACCCACAGAGGGACCCTGAAGGGCTTGGGGTGAGGAATCCCACATTCCCAAGGTCCCTGTGGTTGTCCAGCTGGGAGGAAAAACCCAGGACTGGGATGCAGGAGAGCTCCCAGGCAGAACACCCTTGAGAAAGCAGATTGGCAAGCACTTTGGGGTGCAGTTTGGTGGGAAAAGAGGTCCCAGCATGTCCAAGGCAAGTGATTTGGGGTGCCCATGTGGCACAAGAGGATTGGATTCCCAATGGGATTTCTGAACAGTGAGACAGAGGGAATGCAGCTCCCCTCAGCCTGGCCCTCCTTGGGGTCCCAGCCCAGCACCCCCTGGCCCTCCTTGGGGTCCCAGCATCCCCACAGGCCCCATCAGTGCTGTGCCCTGCAGTTCTGCTGCTGCTTGTGCCATTCCATCCCCTTGTCCCCTCTCCTGGTGGCAGGAACAGAGCTCTGCTGCTCTGATCTCAGCACAACCACACTTGAACGACCAGCCAGCAACAGCTCCAACATCTGGCACTGTAAATTCAGCATCAGGCATGGAAAATCCAGATAGAAAGTGGAGTCTGTTGGGTGTCCTGGGCCAAGCTCGCCCTGGCAGACATCCCAGCCCTGCTAGGGTCGGTGGAGTGAGGCCACTTGGCTCTGGAGGAGACTCAGGGTGCAAATT
>NW_008663642.1:9335-10587 GCF_000695815.1 Acanthisitta chloris
CAGCACAGCTTGTCTGAGCTGGGTTTGACACACAGGACTGTGCACTGCCAGCCAGGAGCTGGAGTTTCCTCCCTAGGGCTCAAGCCTGAGCAGTTTGCATCCCATGGGAAAAGGGCTGCTCCAGCATCACTGCTCCACACAAACTGCCACCTGCAGCACAGGAGCTCAGGCAAGGGCCAGGACACCTCCCCATGTCAGCCTCTGCACCTGGGGGAGGAAACCAAGGCATCAACTTCCTACCTGAACCCCATTTTCTTCTTTCCAGGGCTTTTTTTCCAGCACATCCATAACCCTTTTCACCACCAGCCTTCAACCCCAGCATTCCCAGCCCTCTGGTGTACAGCACAGCCACTCCAGGAATCCTCATGGTCACTAAACCAGCTGCAAGGGCTCCACACATGGTCCAAAGGGCTCCCCAAGCCCACAGCCTTAAAAAGCTGCTGATGGAAAAATCAACAGGCCAAACACATCCAGGGAGTCACCCTTCCAAGCCCAGGGACCAAGTGAGCCCCTTCTCTTTGGAAGCAACTTCTGGACAGACATCAGAGGGTTTCCAGTCTCTCCTGCTTTATTACTTGCAAAGACTTAGTTGCAAGGGGCTGCTTTGGTTTCTGGAAGCCAAGGCACCACCTGAAAAAGCCATCCCTTCCTCCTGACCTCATCCCAACCGTTGCCACAACAACCCTCAGAGAGACAGGGAGGAGGATTTGGGCTTCAGGTGGGGAAGGAGCAGCAAGAGCAGCTGAAGTGCTCAAATCACAGAAGGAACTCAGCAAGAGTCAGAAAGGAAATGAAGGGAGATGGGGGGAGAAGGGAAACTCAGAGAGACCCCAGACCACAGGTCTGGTCTGTTCTGTGCCAGGGATGCCAAGCAGCCACGTGGAGATGAGTCCAGAGAGCCTAAGGGGTTGGGGTGAAGCCCCTTGAGCTTCCCACTCCCTCTTGCTGCTCTCCCATCCATCGCTGCCCTCTGGCAGTGGGAACACATTCCCCCTTGTCCAAAATCCCTCTCCAGCTGCTGTCGGGGGCACAGTGCTGGGTGCAGTGCTCCAGGCAGGGTCTCACCTGAGCTGGGCAGAGAGGGAGAATCCCCTCCGGTCCACACTGCCCACACTGCCGGGGCTGCAGCCCAGGGCACGGCGGATTCCTGGGCTGAGCTCACGTCGGGGGACTGGAGTTCCCGAGCCCCGCGAGCATCCTGCCGGGCAGAGCATCCTCCTGGCCCGAGCATCCTCCCGGGCAGAGCATCCTC
>NW_008663643.1:0-12074 GCF_000695815.1 Acanthisitta chloris
GGATGGCACATCCCTTCCCTTCAGTGTATCAACTATCCCACACAGCTTGGTGTCATCAGCGAACTTGCTGCGGGTGCACTCAATCCCACTGTTTATGTTGCCAACAAAGATCCCCTGAGGGACACCACTCATCACTGGCCTCCAAGTGGACAGTGAGCCGCTGACCACAACTCTGCATGTGACCATCCAGCCAGTTCTTTATCCACCATGTCTCTCCAATTTAGAGACAAGGATGTCATGCAGGACAGTGTCAAATGCTTTGCATAAGTCCAGGTAGATGATATCAGTTGCCCTGCCCTTATCCAAGAAGAGAATCATGCAAGTATTCTTCCTGCTTAAAACTGTTCTGATGGTAGGACGATGAGGATGCAGTCAGCCAGGCCTGCTCAGTGAAGCAAGGCAGCTTGGCTGCAGAAGCAAAAGTTGCCTGTCTCCATATTCCAGGAGACAAAATACCTTCTGCTTGCAAGGCAGCTTGGCTGCAGAGGCAAAAGTTGCCTGTCTCCGTATTCCAGGAGACAAAATACCTTCTGCTGTCCCTAGTGCTCCCAGCAGGAAGGAGAGATCCAGGTGTTGCTTCTACAGAAACCAAAGGGGTCTGCTGCTTTCCAACGTCACAGACCAGTGGCTGTGAAAGGTCTCTCCCAAACACCCCTAGAAAAGGCAGTAGTATGCATTCATTAATTTGAGCCACAAATTGCAATTTCATATGGCAGAAAAATGTCAGAAGATGATATTCTACAGTAAAGGGTTATGTCCACTTTTGTGCTCTTACTATAGTTTTACCAGGCAGACGGGGAGAGTCAGAGCAGCAGCAGGAGTGCTAAACCTTTACCACTGCATCGATTTGTCAAGCTGTCCCTGAAGGAAAGATGATAGATTTTCTGGAGAGGAGGCAGGGTTCAGGGCTGGGGACAGGAAGGGCCATCTAGGAATAGATGGGAAATGAAAAGTGTTCAGGAGGCTTGTCAAAATGTTAAAGGGGCCTTTAGCAAAAGAAACTCAAGAGTATGAAATTTCTCTACACCCAGGAGTTTTTGAGTGTTTTCTTGGGTTGCACATTTACTTTATAAAACTAAAATTATTGTATCTTTACAAAACAATTCTAGACTAACTAATCAACAGATAGTCCAAATTATTTTGTGGTTAGTCAAAAATTTCACACATTGTGAAATAAGGTACCAGTGGCATAAAGCAAGGGCAGTAGGGCTGAAGTCAGGTCTTAATGGTATTTTTGTAGTTAGAACTATTAGCCCTTATTTTAAAAAATTATAGGAAATTGTATGGTCTTTCTGGAGAAAGTTTATGGATTTTAAGATTAATGGATGGTATTAAGTTTATTAATATTATACAAAAAATTGTGAAAAAAGAAAAATAATCCCCTTTTTATTTTTAACACTACATTAATTTAATCAAAATACACTCTGGTAAAATATTCCTTATTTGGAAAACCTTAAAATGTATGTCAGCTTCCACAGGATAATTCTGATGGCATCAGAGCTCAAAAAAGCAGGTCTACCTTGAGTCCTGTATTTTTACTTTGTGTAGTTTAGCTTTTCACATTCTGCTATCACAAGTGGTATTGGTCCATTCACGGGTGGCAATAACAGAATTAGACATAATGAAGAAAAAAAGCAGACATGGTCAAGAAATACTTCTGTCTTGTAGGTGGGGCAAAAGCACATTGAGTATTAATAGATGATGCTAATAAAATACTTCCTGTTCTGACAGTAAATTGTGGAAAAAAAGGGCACTGGGACAGGCATTAGTGCTTTGGATATGATGCCAAAAGTAAACAATATCAGTTTCAACAGGAAAAATAAAAAATCATATTATCTGGGAAACAAGTATGCAGGTTGTCAGTAGAGGAGGATGGCCTTAGTCCCGGGAATCCATCTCAGGATCACAGTAGCAATCCTTGGACACAAGTCCCAGTGAGGTGCTGTAACAGGAAGAGTTAATCAAATCTATGGCCAAAAAAATGTAGAAACTGTAGCAGAAGTGGATGGATGCTACATATCCCTATACTTGGCATTAGTGTGACTGTTGATGGGGAGTTGGTTCTATTTCTGATATTTCAAACTGACGAAAGATCTCCTTTAATTGGAGTGGAGTCAGAGATATGAAAATTATTAAGGGACTGGAAAATGAGCCTTATAGTGAAAACTTATGAAAGAAGGGATTAAGAAGTTATTTGATTATATTATGTACACTTGCAAAATAGAAATAGTAATTTCCACTTCTGCAAGATGAGATTTAAACACATTTGATAAAATACAAGGGTGAAGAATTCTGACATGGAAATGCTATAGCTATGCTTAATTCTGGTATATATAAAGCACTAAAATTAAATTCCAGTCTCTGAAGAGGATACTAAAATCACCTGCTTGACTTGCTTCAATTAAAAATTCAACAGTTACTAACATTCAGCTATTTGGGTTTCCTGGAATCATTTGAAGGCAACCCTAAAGAGGATTTTTTTCTATTTGGTTTGGTATTCCATTATTCTTGCTTACTTTAACAATGTGGTTTTCTTCCTACTTGCTATGTGTGCTTTCAAAAACATCTGCTCCTGTGGCTTGTCTCACAAGTTTGCTTATACAGGCAGACATTAAAAATATGAGTAAGCGGAACTACACGTTGAGACAATCTCACATTCAGAAATCATGTGTAACGATCCATGTAGATTATATCCCAGGGTTGGTCAGGAAACGCAAGGCTGTGCAGAGATTAAGAAGCCCTGTTATTTTGGCCTGCTTGCCCTGTACCCAGCTGGATGCCATCTGGAATATGGGATCAGCCTAAGAATTTAAATCATTGGAGTAACAGGAATTCACTTGGTGCTGCAAAAGTATCAACTGTCAGGTACAGCAGCAGACAAAACAAAGTTTTGACATGCTCATTACGCTTTGTCTTTCATCCATCAGAGTTTGACTTTGGTGTTGGTTTCTTTTTTTCTATTTCTTAGTTTTCTGCATGTCCTTCAGTTCAGTATTTGACATTGTTTCAAACAAAATGACATGACAAGACATCATGATTTTCCTGTCATGATGGTTTTGTATATTTAAACATATGAATCCTCTGTAAATAAAGTGAAAGGTTATAAAAAAAGAATTTTAGCTCTGCAGTCTGTTTTTTTCAAATTTTATTTTACTTTGATTTGAAAATGTCATGGTTCGCTGCAAGCTCACCAGAGTGAGTTTAATGGATTAGAATATATTATTAAAATGAGATTGCTAGAGAAGTATATTCCACAGATATGGAATACTGTGAAGGGAGGTTAAACTCCGCTGCATTAAAAATAGTGTACCACTATTTTTTCTTTCTTGACTTAAAGAAAAAAAGAGCAGGAGTAATACTACAAGCTCACTACAGTGGAAAAGTTCTCTCAATTTTTTAAGCTTGTCTTCTTTTATGTTGATACATCAAAAAAGATGTTTTAAAGATATATACAGAAAAGCATTAATCTTTCATGTGGCATTATGGACACAAAATATGCATATATGTGCTTTTGAGATTTTTTTAATGTTCTTTTTAAGATTTTTTTTTTTCTGAAACATTATTTCCTTCAAGAATTTATTTGATTCAAGAAAATATGTTTTCGTAAACAACTCACCATCTTCTTCTTCTCTGCGCCAGGGTATTTCTTTGCTACCTCTTTCCAAATCAAAGCAAAATCTTGTGTTAGCTTGCTCATGATCTATGAAAACCATCTAAACCTTTAAAAATCTGTATTCAATTTGTTGGATTTTTGCTTTCTCTTAACAGCATCTGGGCACCTGTGATTAGTGATATCAGATGTAAGTTGAGAATGGCTCATTCACTGAAAATAGTGTAGAAGGCACACTAATTGCAGGGGTGTCAATGGTTCCCAACCTCCAGTTGCCATTTCTTTGAATCATAGAATATCCTGAGTTGGAAGGGACCCACAGGGACCATTGAGTCCAAGTCCTGGCCCTGCACAAGACAACCCCAAGAATCATACCATGTGTCTGAGCACATTGTCCAAACACTTCTTGAACTCTATAGATTAATAGAATCTTCTTCCCACTCTCACTGGATGGAGTTGCTAGTGTGGCAAAACTGGTGTTGTTTTGAGGCCGTCAAACGATGCTCAGCATATTTCCCTTTACTCAGAGCCCTTTCTGAACAGAATCCTCCTGTTTTGGATTTGATCCTATTTTTCTGAGTCACGAGAGGATGGTTTGAATGACAACCCTAGCCACTGACTCTAACAGCAGATGTCACTGTCGGCAATGTGGTCCTTTGTCGCCTGTTCACAACTGGTATGTAGAGACTACAGCCCCTTATGAGACTGTTCCAGGAAGCAGGGATGTGGGATCCTCTGGATAAGGGAGCAGCAAGGTTGATATAAGTATGACAGTACACATTGGGGAGTGCAGCACAGAGACACAACAGCTTCATGGAGTAAGGCAGGTCCCTTAGTGTCAGCTCCACTGTGGCCCTGGCCTGGGCAGGTCAGAGCTGGTGGCTGCACAGCAACGGGAGCAGCAGAGAGCAGGTGTTAGGAGAAAGGAGGTGGGAAGGCCAGGAAAAGAACACAAGTCAGCACCTGCCATGGGAAAAGGAGACACTACCTTTCCTTCCCCACCACCATCAGTGATACATCAAAAATGAATTTTTGTTTAAGTATATAGGGTGAAACTAGATGGAAGCTGTAGAACAAACAACCCTCATTCCACTGCATTTTGAAGATACACTCCACTTTATTTCCTTGGGGCAAAAGGCCTAATTCTGCAATCTAAAAAAAATGCCCAAACGAATTGTTTCTGTGTTCCTGGAGTGGGAAGCATACTGCTGCATAAGAGTATTGTAGTTCTTTAACATTTATGTTTGGGAAAAATGCTATCAATGTTAAGTGATTAGAAAGTTTCTGAGCTAGTGTTTGAAAACGATATTTTTCTTCTTTATATCAAAAAACACTTTTATTTATTCCAGTTGCTGAAAGGTGGCATATTGAGTTGTACAGTCATGTTTTAATGCTTCCATAGAAGAACTAAGGTCGTTTGTGAGTGATGACATCCACAATACCACTGAAGGCTGCAGCAACTGCAGTCTTGAGGAGGTTTATCTCTTGTTCTGATTGTCTAGTCAGACTAAAGGGAAAGCAGCACTGATTCCAAACATCCAGCTGCTTACTTGCAGGGGCACCTCTGGCCTACAGTTCAAGAAGCCAGCTTGCAGGGCAGCAGTTTCTTTGGTTTGGTGCGTTTTAACTATGTGGCAACTTTTGTGCCCTTTAAAGATGCGGAGAGATGGGCAAATGGGGATGTCATTAAGTTCAACAAAGAGAAATGTAACGTCCTGCACCTGGGGAGGAATAACATTATGTACCAGTATATGCTCCAGGCCATAGTTATTGTTCAATGTAATCTTTTTATGCTGTTAGAAATTATTAGTGTATTTCATTTATGAACACACAAGTACCACTAACTACAATTCATGCTTTTGTTATGTTTCTCCATCAAGAAATTCAAAGGAGAGTATTGTGGAAATATTGTCACATGCCTTATCTGTGGACACAAGCATTTCATAACACATTGTCCTGGGTTGCAGTGTGGGGGGTATCCAATGGTATGTATTCTATTATCATCTCCACAAGCTGTTAAAGCAGGTGGGGCAGTGATCGTTATCACCTTGTCCCTCCCTCAGGGCAATCCTGATGGCTCCCTCAGGGGCTGTCTCTGATTAACGGGCTGCCAAGGACCCATGAACGACACATCCTCCCAGTGATCCTTATCCCTTGTCCCATGGTGAGGTGACTCACCCCAGGGGTGGGGAGCCAAACATGCTCACAGGGGTATAAGCTGGGGTTTGGACCAGCACAGGGAGCCCTTTGCCTGCTGGATTCCCAGAGGACAAGAGCTGCTGCTAGACCTTCAGGAGAGAACTGGATCTGTGGGATCACTGCTCCAACAAACACATCACTCCAGGAGGACTGCAGCCACCATTAAATCGGACTACTACTACACCCTGACTGACAGGGGGTCAGGTTACTTTCTGACTCTGTCAGGTTATTTTCTGACTCTGTCAGGTTACTTTTTTTGTACTGTTGCATTTGTGTTGTTTTGTTGTGTTGTTCATATTAAATTGTGCTTCTGATTCAGAGTCTCTCACCAGTTTGCTTTTCAAACCAGCACACACATACTTGACCATATGGAATTGATGACTTTTGTAGACATTTTACCTGATACTGAAAAAAGGAATCTTTGTCTGAATTATAATCTTTTCCTTGTGATAAGAAAGCTTATCCCAAGTATTTCTGAGACCACATATTGAAATAATAAAAAAAAACACAGAGCAGTTCAATACATTCAGCTCAGGAGCTGAAAGCACTCTACATTCTAATCCCTATCCTACTTCATTTTGGTATTTTTTACTCCACTAAGTCACTTAACAAAATTCTTGGTTTTTGTGTCCACTGCAAAGTGGACATAATAATATCATGCTGTGTTATTCAAATTGTTTCAATCCTCCAAAAAGTGCAAACATTAGGATCTAGGTTTTGGATAACCAGACTGGAATTAAAATTGCCATGGGATGATTCATACAATTGAGCAACATCTCTTGCAGTCTAAAAGGGCTAAATCTTGCTGTTGATGTGTAAGTCCCATTTTTGCGATAAATTTGCACAGATTCAGATTTTATTTTTGCAGCATGATTTTTAGCCTCATTTAGCAATAAGATAGGATTGAGGCTCCTTTGTTGTTGGCCAGGACATGTCAACATACTTCATATTCATGCAAAGAAACTGAATCTTTTTGAGCAGAAAGAAGAGATGAAAAGTGAGTAAAGAAGAAAAGAAGCATTTTTTTCAAATTATAGTTTGTCAAATTCACACTTTTTTGCATTTGAAAAAAGATTTTTCATTTGTTAGAATAAAGGTTCCCTAAGCCTCTCTATCAGTCAGAGGATCTTTTTTTCTTTTTGTAATGCAGGTGTTAAATACTCTCTTAGTCCAGTCTACTTCATTCACTGCACCGTGTTTCTGAAAGCACGTGGATGGTACAGAGAAGAAATGAAGTCAAGATGTTACTGCTAAAACATTCCTTTTTGTATTTCATCTGTTCTCCTCTTGGATACAACACAGCAGACAAACACTAAGTGCTTTCTTCTGGCTGTGGTGGGAGCACTTACTCCTTGCACCAGTAGAGAGGGACTGTTAAAAGCATTAGCTCTGTAAACCTGTGAACTTGTATACTACTCGATAGAGGATCTTAAATACTTGAACTTAAGCGCTGTTCACTGCCAAAGGAGCTGTTACTGATAACTCCTCCATTCTTCCCTCCCTGCCAATGAGCAGAAACCTTCTATTGCTGGCCTGATTCTTTCTCACATGGCAAAAGAGAAGATCAGACTCTTGGGAACCATCTTGGCTGACCAGGCATGCTTTGCGGTGTTCCAAAACCATTAGACAGCAGCAGACACTGCAATTCCACAGATATGATGAAATGTAGGAAAGTTAAGTGTGTGTACAAGTATCAGAAATACACAAAAAATACAGTGAGCCTGTTTCTAGGGAAGATGTAATACCAAGACTGCACCAAGAAATTCTGTGGGAATATGCCTCAGAGACTAATTTGGACCTCATGAATCCTAGGGGGTTTGGAACAATCAAAATTCTCCATCTTCATTTTTTTTTTGTCCACAGAAATTTCAGCAGTATGAATCAGAATAAGCAGAATTGAATGTTAAGTTAGTTTAATGAGTGGTTTGGGATGAGTCTGAGAAGATTTTACCATAAAAACATTATGCACATTTCCATAGTTATGTTTCAGGCAAAGCTCATACCACATCATTTCCACTCTAAACTTTCCATTTCCTAGGCTAAACTTTTAATCAGACTAACAATCAGTTAAAACTGTTCAATGCATTTGCTTTCAGATTTGCAGGATTAGAGTTCTGTCTGCATGGACTCAAAACATGAAATTGCTCATTACTTTCTCCAATACATGCCAGAAATCAAAACAAAAAAAAGGCCAAAATTCTGGAAAAAAAAAGCTAGTATATATTCACTTGAAGCAGAACCTGCTATGGTCTTTTTTCACCGACACACTGGGAAATCTTTGTAGAAGATTCTAATTAAGCAGCAAGCTGTCCAATTAAATATAAGTGGAAAGAGCAGGGTTTGGAATAACATGAAGTTGAATGAGCATGAACATTATTTGGCTCCATTGATTCTGCAGAGCTTCATCATAAATTCAACCAGAAAGAATATTATTCAAAGATCTTTTACTCTCAGATATATATACCTGCATCAGAAACCGACAACAGTAAAAGCAGCACTCTTCCTCCTTTCCTCCCTCATGCATGTTTTTCCCCCTCACTGTTTTCCCTCATTGTTTTTCTTCACAGGACTTTTTAAGCCCTTTCCAAAACTAAAAATCTCACTGCATAAAGCAGCCCTATTTTTTTGTGTATTTTTTTTTGAAAACATAGCTGTCAAAAATTCACTGTTGTTAAATAAACAAATATTTATAATGCTGAAAATACTGACAATTTTTTTTTTGAGTTCTAAGGTAGCCATATGTGAGGGAAATCAGACTCGTCCATATTTGGTCATTTAAGTGTCTAAAAACCCCAATGTAACCAACACATATTTTCAAACATTTTTGTCAAATGCTTCTAGGAATTAATTCTGTCACTCTGCTTCATAATTCATTCTGCACTCAAATTCTGTTTGAAAGCAGTGGAGACTGAACTATGTAGATTTTCAGGAAGACAGCTGAGGCTCCTGCTTCAGAGCCATTTGTACAAGTTAGAGCTTAACAGCTGTAAATTTCATCAGGGATGACACTCTAGTGGATCATCAAGTTAAGGGAGTCTTTTATTAGGGAGGGACAAGGTACAAGCACACCTTTTTTAATCACAGTCAGTGCCAGAAACAGATTTACTGGGAAAGAAGCAGCAAGCAGAGAGTATCAGGAGATTAACTACATTAGTAAAGACTGGAGTAGCATATGTTTCTCATTATGTTACAGGTACAAGCCTATGCCTTTGAAGACCTCCTTTCTGGGTACAGCCATTTCCACACTCGTGTTCTGAATTTTCACAAACACATTTTTTATTCTTCTAGCTGACACAAAATAGTTATGATTCTAATTCCTTTTAATTCAATCCTTTAACTATGTACTACTTATAATGTGAACTTCTCTGGGCCAGTTAAACATGGATATGCACAGCAAAAAAGAGGAACGATTAGCTCCTTTTTGTTGAGTATGTCTTGTTTTTTGTCATACTTACTGATAGATAACTTAAGTCATGCCATAGATACATTGTTCTGTACTTTTGGACACCTCCTTCATATGCACCCTTCTGTGTTTTGCATAAAGCATACTTACATCTTCCCAGCTATGCTGTCTCATGTAGTTAAGCTGAACAACCAACCTGTGGTATGCTGTCAGCTGACAGTGTCAGCACAACACGCTAGGCAGGTTATCAGTTGAGATGTAGGAGATACACTGGAAAAACTACTTTTAGTTAGAACTTGTAGCATATTTTAGGGTAAAAAGAATAATTATGAACATCCGCTCTGCCTTCCTGTATTAGACAAATGAAAAAATATTAAAGGGTAGTGGAAGAAATTAGTTTCTACCAGTCCAAATTGCAGAAGAACAAAAACCCAAGAGGATGACTTGATCCCATTTTGTACAATAGCAGTCCTTCAAAGAGCTATATGTTGTCACTGATAATATTAAAGGTGTGTCATCTATTTGCACAAATAATACCTCCTTTTGTCTGTCTGACTTCAAATACTGTAATTTCTAAGCAGTCCTAAACTGGCATTCTGAACTGTAGACGCTAACTATAGATGCAAGTGAACAAAGTACTCAAACAATGGAAAACAGAGGGAGGAAGGGGAGAGTCTAACACCATTCAACAGTTTATATTTAAGTGTAAGTACATCAGTATATAGACACACAAGCATATACATAAAAATCAGACAATTATACAATGATCTTAGTGTATTTATTTCCAAAATTTTAAGAACTGCAATTTCACATAATTGGTCAGGTCGGAAGGGACCACAGTGGGCCATCTGGTCCAACCTCCCTGCTCAAGCTCCATTTATTTGTGCAAATGAAAATATCAGTGTTTTCTGATGAAAAGTTTTACCTTGGGAAAGACAGTTATAAATCAGATCCACATCCATATGGATCTCATCCGACCAATAATCAAACATATGGTTCTGATTGCCTTGGTGGTGACACAGAGTAGGAGTCGAGTATTACCTCAGGTGCCATGATTACCTTTGGGGAAGTATTGACATAAATGAAGTTTCAATTTTGTCTTGGTATTACAGATTTTCTAATCTCATGCTTTCTTTTGTGTGGATTATTTAGAGACTAGGAGCACAGGAGTGCTGCAGTATAACAGGCCTGCTTTTTCAGGATGAAAAGGGCTGTATTGTTATAAAAGCTCCTTGTTAATGCCAAAGATAAGTAACTGGCAGCTGGTTTCAGAAAGAAAAGTATATCCTCTATAGCTTTTTATCAACTTACATAACAAAATGTCTAACTGATAACACAAACTGAACTTTAGAAGGGAAAAGGAAATCCAGTTTATCCTGTCCCACAACTGCCCCACGTACGTTCTCACTGTAGGATGTCACCTATAAGCAAGTTTATAAAATCAAGTAGGTTATTTAAAAGGACACAAATGTAAATGCTTAGTAAAAGTGCTTTTTACACTGATGGAAAACAAGACTGGCCTTTATAAGCCAATCAGCTCATTGAAACTTAATATTTTCAATGAAAATAAATGGGTCTGTCACAATGATCTTGTTGCATTTCCTAAGTGGCTGAACTCATGGATATCCAGAAGCTCAAACAGTTCAGTTTTTCTTCACTGTTAACTACCAAGACCTTACTTCATGTATGATGTTTCAATGCACATTACCTTAATACAACAAATGTCAAAATGAAATCTTCAAGAGAGTCTGGAGCTCAACACACAGGAGGAGAGAGGTATATGGGCCATTTGCAGACATGGTATTACAGAATAAAATAAGTAGA
This sequence comes from Acanthisitta chloris, assembly GCF_000695815.1. NCBI lineage: Eukaryota > Metazoa > Chordata > Aves > Passeriformes > Acanthisittidae > Acanthisitta > Acanthisitta chloris. Next base: position 11,037 of record NW_008663643.1, read on the forward strand.
ATAACTAAAGTAATAAAGGCCTTAGTTGTATAAGATCAGCAATTAGCTAAATTGTCATCATATCTTACAGGTTCTTTTTTCTATTTAGGAGCAGATCCAACTGTGGGATTTGTTTTAGATAGCTGTGAATTAGTTACTGCAATGCCTGTCAGATATTTGGCTTCTGACGTGAAATCCAAAAAACTTGTTATGCACTGAGCAAGTCCAGTACTTAATAAGTGTAAATTGTCTTAGAAGAATAATTCATGAATGGTAAAGACAGCTATAATAGAGTAGATAAACTTTAAAAAAAAAAAAAGAAGAAAAAAAAAAAGAAAAGGACAGCTCTGGGTCCAAGACTTCCTCTCCCCGGAAAATTTTGTTACTTAAAACTACTAAGTGAAAAGAAATAAAACATTCTAGGAAACTGGGACTAAAGCTTGAGTTACCTAGGAGTCCCAGTCGCTAAACTCAAGAGTCATATTCCCTCATAGATGCTCTGCTTCTGGTGCCAGATCTTGGGAATCAGATACACATGCAAATTAATAGAGCTCATTAAGTTACCTTCTATCAGCCGAACCATGGTAACCAGCCTGGGCTACTCTTCTCCTGTGGCAAATGCGAGATAAACACACAGTAACTCACACCTGGTTTCTCTCCTTAAGGCAACTTAGCTGCCCGCGTTTCAGGACACACATGGCTTACACATACTCTCCACTGCTACTTCTGTTAAAATAAACAAAACAAACATAAACAAAACCAAATACAGCAAGTTTAGATACTTCCATGGTCAGAGAAAGGTTCCCTTTTTTTTTAGATAAACGTTGAACTCAAGTATTTTAAATGTCAGCGTCCTTTTTTAGGAACCCTTGAACCTTACTGGAGTTCAGCAAGAGTTCACAGGGATGCGAAGCGAGGTTAGCGGGACCTGAACGGCAGGGAGAGCGCACTCGACACCGCCACGACTCGGGGCACGTCCAGGGCCAGGACAGCCCGGCGACAGAGTGGCTGCGCCCCGGCGCGGGGCCGCGGGAGCCCGCGGACAAAGAGGGGACGGCC
>NW_008663644.1:0-1964 GCF_000695815.1 Acanthisitta chloris
GGAGAGGGGAAGAGTTGGGGGAACTGGGATGGACTGGGATGAACTGGGAGGGACTGGGAGGGACTGGGAGGGACTGGGAGGAGCTCACATAGACAAGCAGCAGCCAAGAGCCTCTGAGCAGCCTCTGGGGAGGGGCAGGAAGGGTAGAGAGGTTGGAGGACGTAGTTGGCGAAGGTCAAGGCGATCACGGCTTGGTTGGTTGGATAAATCACCAACACTGAAATCCAAAGGCGAAGAAACCTGAAAAACACCCAAAAAATCAAGTTTAGAACCCAAAAAATTCAATTCAGGACCCAAAAATTCTAGTTCAGGACCTAAAAATTCCTTTTAGAGCTCAAAAATTCCTTCTAGGACCCAAAAAATCCCATTTTAGGCTAAAAAAATATCGTCCAAGACTCAAAAAATCTCCTTTAGGACCCAAAAAATCAATTTCAGGACCCAAAAAATCTCTTTCAGAACCCAAAAAATCAAATTCAGAACACAAAAATTCTATTTCAGGACTCAAAAATTCCTTTTAGAAGCCAAAAATTCCTTCTAGGACCCAAAAAATCCCATTTTAGGCTAAAAAAATATCGTCCAAGACTCAAAAAATCTCCTTTAGGACCCAAAAAATCTCTTTCAGAACCCAAAAAATGCCTAAAAATCTCATTTTAGGCCCCAAAATCCATTTCAGGACCTAAAAAATCTCTTTTAAGACCCAAAAAATCAATTTCAGGACCCAAAATATCCCTAAAAATTCATTTTTAGGCCCAAAAATCTCCTCCAGGACCCAAAAAATCAATTTTAGAACCCAAAAAATCAAATTCACGACTCAAAAATTCTATTTCAGGACTCAAAATTTCCTTTTAGAAGCCAAAAATTCCTTCTAGGACCCAAAAATTCCCATTTTAGGCTAAAAAAAATCTCTTTCAGAACCCAAAAAATCAAATTCAGAACACAAAAATTCTATTTCAGGACTCAAAAATTCCTTTTAGAAGCCAAAAATTCCTTCTAGGACCCAAAAATTCCCATTTTAGGCTAAAAAAAATCTCTTTCAGAACCCAAAAAATCTCCTAAAAATTCAATTTTAGGATCCAAAAAATTCCTAAAAATCTCATTCTAAACCCAAAAATCTCTTTTAGGACCCAAAAAATCTATTTCAGGACCCAAAAAATCAATTTTAGGACCTAAAAAATCCTTTTAGAACCCAAAAAATTTTTTCAGGATACAAAAATTCCTTTTAGGACCCAAAAAATTTATTTCAGGACCCAAAAAATCAATTTTAGGACCTAAAATATTTTTTTCAGGAGTCAAAAATTCCTTTCAGGACCCAAAAAATGCCTAAAATTTCCATTTTAGGCCTAAAAATCCATTCCAGGACCCAAAAAAATCTTTTTTAGGACTCAAAAATCAATTTTAGGACCCAAAAAATTCAATTCAGGACCCAAAAATTCTAGTTCAGGACCTAAAAATTCCTTTTAGAGCTCAAAAATTCCTTCTAGGACCCAAAAAATCCCATTTTAGGCCCAAAAATCTCTTTCAGGACCCAAACACAAAAATTCCTTTCAGGACCCAAAAATTTTTTTTCAGGACCCAAAAAATCTTTTCAGGAACCAAAAAATTTCTTCTGGGACTCAAAAAAAAAACATTTTAAGCCCAAAAATTCCTTTTAGGACCCAAAAAATCACTTTCAGGACCCAAATTTGCCATTTTTCCACCCAAAATTTGCCATTTTTCACCCAAAATTCACCATTTTTCCACCCAAATCTACCAATTTTTTTCCCATAATTCTCCATTTTTCCACCCAAATCCACCATTTTTTCCACCCAAAATTTGCCATTTTTCCACCCAAAATTTGCCATTTTTCCACCCAAATTTTGCCATTTTTGACCCAAAATCTTTCCACCCATGCCATTTTTCCACCCAAATTTTGCCATTTTTGACCCAAAATCCACCATTTTTCCCACCCAAATCCGCCATTTTTT
>NW_008663645.1:0-632 GCF_000695815.1 Acanthisitta chloris
AGGGGCTGGAGGGATCAGAAGGTCCTTTGAAGTTCAGACACTGAGCTGTGGGTGGGTCGGGAGGATCAGTGAGATGTGAGTGGAAGAGGATGATGTGGTGGAGTGAAGCCAAGGCCTGGAGGAGCTGTGTGAGGGTTGGTGTCACGTTCTCACAGCCGATGTGTGTTCATGTGGCTCCAAACGAGACACGACAGGAGAGCAAAGCTGATGAATCAATGGGCTCAGATGCTTCGTGACAAACCGAGTGCCAAGGCTCATCTCACCACCAGCAGAGAAATGTCCTGTCTGGAGCTCTCTTGGTATCTGGTGGAGAGAAGAGTTGTTGTAATGTCACAGCCTGGGTGGAAACCTCTGAGGTGGGACAGGCACCTACCTCGAGGGTGGGACAGGCACCCACTTAGGGTGCTTGGGACAGTCACCCACCTGGGGTGGGACAGGTAGTTATCTCTCAGGTGGGACAGGCACCCACCTTTGGGGTGGGATAGGGACCCATCTGGGGTGGGATAGGGACCCAGCTGGGGTGGTACAAGTACTTATCTCTCAGATGGGACAGGTACTTAACTGGGGTGGGACAGGTACTTATCTCTCAGGTGGGACAGGCGCCCCCCTTTGGGGTGGTAAAGGTGTCCACT
>NW_008663645.1:847-7203 GCF_000695815.1 Acanthisitta chloris
TTGGGGTGGGACAGGTACCCACCTGGGGTGGGACAGGTGCCCACTTGGGGTGGGACAGGTACTTATCTCTCAGGTGGGACAGGGACCCACTTTTGGGGTGGGAAAGGTGTCCACTTGGGGTGGGACAGGTACTCACCTGGGGTGGGACAGGTGCCCACTTGGGGTGGGACAGGTACTTATCTCTCAGGTGGGACAGGGACCCACTTTTGGGGTGGGAAAGGTGTCCACTTGGGGTGGGACAGGTACTCACCTGGGGTGGGACAGGTGCCCACTTGGGGCGGGACACCTGGGGTGGGACAGGTGCCCACTTGGGGTGGGACAGGTACTTATCTCTCAGGTGGGACAGGGACCCACTTTTGGGGTGGGAAAGGTGTCCACTTGGGGTGGGACAGGTACTCACCTGGGGTGGGACAGGTGCCCACTTGGGGTGGGACAGGTACTTATCTCTCAGGTGGGACAGGCACCCAACTGGGGTGGGATAGGGACTCAACTGGGGTGGGACAGGTACTTATCTCTCAGGTGGGATAGGTACCCACCTTTGGGGTGGGACTGGCACCCACTTAGGGTGGGACAGTCACCCACCTGGGGTGGGACAGGTACTCACCTTTGGGGTGGGAGTGACACCTACCTGGGATGGGAAAGGAACCCAACTGGGGTGGGAAGTACACTCACCTGGGGTGGGACAGACATTCAAATGGTTGGGAAAGGCACCCACCTGGCATGGGAAATGTACCTGGAGTGGGACAGGCACCCAACTGGGGTAGGATAGGCACCTACTTTGGTGCCCCTGAGAGGGACAGGCAACCACCTCTGGGGTGGAACAAGTACTCACCTGGGGTGGGACAGGTACCCATCTGAGTAAGAAAGGCACTCAAATGGTGTGGGACAGGCAACCACTTCTGGTGGGAAAGGTACCTGGGTTGGGATAGGCACCCACCTGGGGGAGGACTGGCACCCACCTGGGGTGGGACAGGCTCCCACCTTTGGGGTGGGGCAGACACTCATCTGGGGTGAGAAAGACACCCAACTGGGGTGGGAAAGGGACTCACCTGGGCAGAACAGGCACTCACCTGGGGTAGAACAAGCACCCACCTCTAGGGAGGGACAAGCACCTACCTGGAGTGGAATAGACACTCACCTGGGGTGGGACAGGCACTCACCTTCAGGGAGAGAAAGACACCCAACTGGGATGGGACAGGCATCCACCTTTGGGCTGAAACAGGCACTCACCTGGGGTGGGACAGGTACTCACCTCCATTTTGTAGCACAGCAAACCATTCCCATGTGCCTTGGAAATATTGCAGTGGTGACTCCTGTGCTCATTCCAAAGGGATCCAGTGCTTGAGGCCACATGGAAAATGGGATATGGATGTGGGATTGGCACTTTGTGCATCCCAAACTCTTCCCTAGGGGATATTTTTGGCATTGACGGAGCCTCTGGGTAGGGATTAACCATCTTGGGTGTAGCCAAGCAGGAACTTCTCCATCCTTTCCCTTAAAGCAGGAGCTTCTCCATCCCTTCCCTTTCCATGGGTGGGTTGAATCCAGTTTGTAGCACATCAAACCATTCCCATGTGCCTTGGAAATACTGCAGTGGTCACTCCTGTGCTCATTCCAAAGGGATCCAGTGCTTGAGGCCACCTGGAAAGGAGGATATGGATGTGGGATTGGCACTTCGTACATCCCAAACAGTTCCCTAGAGGATGTTTTTGGGATTGACGGAGCCTCTGGGCAGGGATTAACCATTTTGGGTGTAGCCAAGCAGGAGCTTCTCTATCCCCTTAAATCAGAAGCTTCTCCATCCCTTCCCTTAAAGCAGGAGCTTCTCCATCCTTTCCCTTAAATCAGGAGCTTCTCCATCCCTTCCCTTTCCATGGGTGGGTTGAATCCAGCCTGTAGCACAGCAAACCATTCCCATGTGCCTTGGAAATACTGCAGTGGTGACTCCTGTGCTCATTCCAAAGGGATCCAGTGCTTGAGGCCACCTGGAAAGGAGGATATGGATGTGGGATTGGCACTTTGTACATCCCAAACTCTTCCCTACGGAATATTTTTGGGATTGACGGAGCCTCTGGGTAGCGATTAACCATTTTGGGTGTAGCCAAGCAGGAACTTCTCCATCCCTTCCCTTAAATCAGGAGCTTCTCTGTCCCTTCCCTTTCCATGGGTGGGTTGAATCCAGTTTGTAGCACATCAAACCATTCCCATGTGCCTTGGAAATACTGCAGTGGTCACTCCTGTGCTCATTCCAAAGGGATCCAGTGCTTGAGGCCACCTGGAAAATGGGATATGGATGTGGGATTGGCATTTTGTTCATGCAGGAGCTCTGGGGATGATGATGACTTTGCAAAGATTTAGACATGAATCCATAGGCCCCAGGAATCCTCTTGAAGGACACACTGAGGAGGTGAGTTATCCTCCAATATCTCATCTCCTGATGCCTGAGGGTTGTTGTTGGCTGCTGGAGACACCAGGACAAACGGAACAGCCACATTTTCTCTCCAGTTTCCAGAACTGCTTTTTCCTTGGCCTGCAGCAAAGCCACCTCTACTCTGGCAGCTCCAGGGAGGTCACTGCAAGCTGCAGGCTCCGAAAAACCCTAATCTGCCTTCTAAAGAGAGAGGAAAAAAATGCACATTTAAGAAAATTAAGGTCATGAGGGCTAAGTAAACAAGCTGAATCTCCATCTGTCAGTGACAAGGGGTTTGGAGATCTCTCCAGCCCGGAAAGCTCCTGGTTGTCAGCTGATCTGCCACGTCTTCCTCACGAGGTGCTGGTTATTTTTGGCAGCTGAATTTGTGATTAAATTCCCTTCTCAATCCAAGAGATGCAGAGAAATACCTTTCTCAGCTGGATTTGGACTGTGCTTTTGCAATCTGAGGGGGAAGACCTTGGGGCTGATGTAAAATGCTGTGGGGGCTGAAGAACTTTGCTGAGCTCCCTGTGCCCTACTATGGGTTGGTGGTTCCACACTGGTTCTTGGGCTCTGGAGGTGCTGGAAGGTCTCTGCTCCTCCAGGCCCTGTGTCCTGCTGCCTCTCAGCTCCTAAGCATGGGGACACCATGCTCCTCTCCATGCTCCTTTCCATCCTCCTCTCCATGCTCCTTTCCATGCTCCTTTCTAGGCTCCTTTCCATGCTCCTCTCTCCTCTCCTTTCCTCTCTCTCCTCTCGTCTCTCTCCTATATCTTCTCTTTTTCCTCTCTCCTCTCTCCTCTTCTTTCTCCTTTCTCCTCTCTCTCTCCTTTCTCCTCTCTCCTCTTCTCTCCTTTCTCCTCTCTCCTCTCCTTTCTCCTCTCTCCTCTCCTTTCTCCTCTCTCCTCTCCTTTCTCCTCTCTCCTCTCCTTTCTCCTCTCTCCTCTCCTTTCTCCTCTCTCCTCTCTCCTTTCTCCTCTCTCCTTTCTCCTCTCTCCTTTCTCCTCTATCTCCTTTCTCCTCTCTCCTCTCTTCTTTCTCCTGTCTCCTGTCTCTTCCATCCTCTCCTCTCTCTCTCCCTTCTCTCTTCTCCTTCTCCTTCTCCTTCTCCTTCTCCTTCTCCTTCTCCTCCTCTCCTCTCTGAATGTGGGTGCATCTCCCATGAGGAAGAAGACTTGGACCTCTTCTCCTTGGCTCTATCCCTAACTCAATGAGCCCCTTGAGCCCCAAGGTGAAGTTCTCCTGCTGCTCCGAGGCTGAGAAGGTCCACACGGATGGAATTCCCAGCATTTTCCTAGCTGGATGAGGTCCTTCTCCAGCTCCATTCCAGCTGAGGATGCTCCAGCCCCAGGAGTTGGAGCTGGGAGAGGTTGGTGTGAATGAGCCTCGTTAGGAAATGAACCATCTCTGGCTCAGACTAATTCCAAAGGCTTCTCCCGAGGGAACTGAGCCAGGAAAGATGTGGATCGAGACTGTTGCTTGGCAACGGATGCAGCCAACATCCCAAAATAGGATTTTTTTCCTAATAGGAACAGGAGCTGGGAATGGAGGAACTTTCTTCAGGGGTGAAAAACCCCAAGGGTGAAGTTTCCTGCTTGGGAAGGGGCTGTGGGAAGGGACTGGGAGCTGAATGGGATCCAAAATGTTGGTCCAAAGGAAAGAAGAACTAGGAATGGTGCTGGAAAATCCTGGGGTTGTTCTCCTGCAGCTCAGCAGAAGGAACAGCAGGAGGTCCATCCTCAGACACAGGGAGAGTGCCCAAGGAGGTGGTGGAGTCAACACACTTGGAGGTGTTTCAGAGGTGTCTGGACCTGGAGCTAGAAGATATGGGCACAGCAGTGACAGGTTAAGGATTGGACTTGATGATCTTAGAGGTCTCCTATAACCTTGAAGGTTCTATGCCCAAGGAGGTGGTGGAGTCACCATCCCATGAAGTGTTAAGAGGTGTCTGGATCTGGCACTGGAGGATATGGTTTAGGGGTTAGAGATCATAATCATCTTGATGATTCTATGCCCAGGAACATGGTAGAGTCATTCTGGAGGTGTTTAGGAGGTGACTGGATGTGGCACTGGAAGATCTGGTTTAGGGTTTAGGGGTTCCAGCAGTGACAGGTTAATGGCTGAACTCAATGATCTTAGAGGTCTCCTCCAACCCTGATGATTCCATCAGTCCATGCTCCTGCATCTCCCATCCTGGTGGAGCTGAGTTTGGGGGATGAGCACTGATGTGTTGTTGGTACAATGTCACCTGTGAGAAGTCACCTGGGGCTTGTGTGAGCTTTGAGCTGAAGGAGAAAGCCCCTAGGGTGGGGAGAGATGGTGCTGTATGGTCCACTGTGGTCCTATCTGAGGTGGGAACTGCTCCTGGGCACAGCACCTGTCACTCTGCCAGGGCTTGGCACCCACCTGGGTGTCCCTGGAGAATCAGGGGACAGAAAATAGGGAATCATGGCTCTTTGGGACACTCATTTCTCCAAGCTCAAGGTTTCTTCTGGGGTTTCTCCAAGCCCTATTGGCCTGTCTGAGGTGGGAACTGCCCCTGGGCACAGCACCCATCACTCTGCCAGGGCTCAGCACCCACCTGGGTGTCCCTGGGGAATCAGGGGACAGAAAAGAAGGAATCATGGCTTTTTGGGACACTCATTTCTCCAAGCTCAAGGGTTCTTCTGGGGTTTCTCCTCACATGAAGGCTTCATGGGCCTATCTGAGGTGGGAACTGCCCCTGGGCACAGCACCCATCACTCTGCCAGGGCTCAGCACCCACCTGGGTGTCCCCTGGGGAATCAGGAGACAGAAAAGAAGTAATCATGGCTCTTTGGGACACTTATTCTCCAGGCTCAAGGTTTCTTCTGGGGTTTCTCAAAGCCCCATGGGCCTGTCTAGGGTGGGAACTGCTCCTGAGCACAACACTCATTTCTCCAAGCTGGAGGTTCCTTATGGGGTTTCTCCACACATGAAAACACCATGAGCCTATCTAGGGTAGGAACTGCCCATCCACCCCCAGTTCTCCCAGTATGGAGAGGAGGAACACGGTGCTTTCCTATGTTGAGGATCCCCAGCTCAGTGGAGCAGAATTCCCTGATGTCCCCAAGCTTTTTGAGGTGGGGATGAGTTCTCTAGGTTGTGGAAACCCTCTGAGATCTCCTCCTGGCCCAAGATGAAGGTTGGGAGGGTGGATGGATCAGGATTGATGACTTTGCCTTGGCTGCTGCTGCTCTTTTGCAGCTCTTATCTGCTGTCAAAGTGCCTGGGAAGATTTAGTCAAGCTCCAAGGCTTTCCAGTCACTCCTGATGATGTCCCAGGCTGGAGAGATACCCTGGGTGTTTCTCACTGCTCCCTCAGAGCTTCCAAGCTGTCATGGAGCTCAGCCCAAGCTCTGCTGATGGCCACAGGGGGAAGGAGCAGGGCAGAGTCAGCACTGGATGTGGTGTCAGCCCTTATGGGGGTCAAGTGTTGGCCTGGAGCTGCTGGAGAGGAGAAGTGTCACAGCGATGTGATGGATCCATCCCTGGTCACTGTCTCCCAGGGAAATGACTCACTGAGGGTCATGGGAGGCTTTGTTCCATGGATGAGAGAGGATGTGGATGCTCCATCCCTGGGAGGGTTCCAGGAGAAGCTGGACAGGGCTTGGAGCAACATGGGCTGGTGGGAGGTGTCCCTGCCCAGGGCAGGGGATGGCACTGGGTGGTCTTGAAGGTCCTTTCATCCCAAACCATTCCAGGATCCTGGAGCCTCTCTGGAGCCAGGCTGGGAGAGCTGGGGGTGTCCAGCCTGAAGAAGAGAAGCTCCAGAGAGACCTCAGAGCCCCTTCCAGTGCCTGAAGGAGCTCCAAAAGAGCTGCAGAGGGACTTGGGACAAGGCATGGAGGGACAGGACACAGGGAATGGCTTCCCACTGCCAGAGGGCAGGGACAGATGGATATTGGGAAGGAATTCCTCCCTG
>NW_008663645.1:7228-8667 GCF_000695815.1 Acanthisitta chloris
GAGGAGGTTTTGGTTGCCCCAAGGTGGTTGTAGATGACCCAAGGAGATTGTAGATGCCCCAAGGAGGTTGGGAAGGGTCCAAGGTGGTTGCAGATGCCCCAAGGAAGTTGTGGTTGCCCCAACCCTGCCAATGTTCATTCCATGTTTGGCTAAAGCCTTGAGCAACCTGCTCTGGTGGGAGGTGTCCCTACCCATGGAGATTGGCACTAGATGACCTCTAAGCTTCATCCCAACCTCTTAACACCCTCTAACCCCACAACCCTTTCTCCTTCAGATCCTGCTGATGAAGAGGAGGTGAGGCCTGAGCTGTAGCTCACCCACTTGCTATTCCTTGAGGGCCACCCCTATCTTCATCCCTCCCTTCATCCCTCCTGCCCCCTGGGGCCACCTGGAGCCAATCCTGATGCCGAAGAACAGCAAGGTGACCCAGAGGGAGCACAGCAGTGAGCATGTCACCGAGTCCGTCGCTGACCTCCTGGCCCACCAGGAGCCTGTGGACTACAAAAGGAGTGTCCTCAACGTCACTGGGGAGAACTGGGACAAGCAGAAGGAAGGAGATGAGGACCTGGATGCAGAGAACCGACCAGCATGGAACAGCAAGCTGCAGTATATCCTGGCCCAGATTGGCTACTCCGTGGGGTTGGGGAACGTTTGGCGCTTCCCATACCTCTGCCAGAAGAATGGAGGAGGTGAGAGATGGGATTGGGATGGAATCAGCCCCTTAAGGAATGGGATAGGGATCAATCCTGCCTTGTTGGGTGGTGGGATGTGGATTCCTGGGGGTTACTTGGGCTCTGAGGTGTGGGAATCTCCTGGGGAACCTCATCCTAGAGGTTGTCCACCCACCTACTCCAAAATCAAGGAGAAGCCAAGGCTGGGGGAAGAATTTCTTCCTGCAGCCCCAATTCCTGTTGGGGCAACTTGGGAATTAAGGGGGAAGTGGGAAGAAAGAATCCTTCCTTCTCCCTAGATCCTGACCCCACGTTGTGTGGTTCCAACTCCTTGGCAAGTCTTTCCAGCCAGCTCATCCCACCCCATGTCCTCTCCTTGGGTTTTTGGGAGCACAGACCCAGCCCCTTCCCAAATCCTCCTTCCAACCAACTCATCGCACCCCATGTCCTCTCCTTGGGCTTCCAGGATTCCTAAGCCCTTTCCAGCTGTGCTGAGACCCAAGTCCCTTCCAGCCACAGGTTGCTCATCATTGATCCAAGCCCTTCCCCGTGGAGCTGAAGGATCCAGAATGAGCCCAACGTTCCCCTGAGCTCTCCCTGTTCCCAGTGCTGCATCCTTTGCCCTCAGCTCCAATCCTGCAGAGCTCTCAATAATTCAAACCTCTCTGGTGTCATTTCACCATGAGTCATCCTGCCAGTCTGATCCCTGTGCAGTCAGCACTTCCCTCCGTGAGGCTGCTCCCCCTCTTTCCTTTCCTTTCCTTTCCT
>NW_008663646.1:0-4143 GCF_000695815.1 Acanthisitta chloris
AGCGTCCCTAGCAACAGCTCGCGCAGGAGCAGAGTGCACCGAAGAGCTACACGGTGTTTTGCTTGCTGTCACTTGCTCAATCAATAAATTTCCTAATTGAACTGGCTCCTGCCAATTTATTGGTCCGCAATTTATAACACTCTATCCCTTTGGATTTTTAGTTTTTAAGATAAAAATAAGAGTAGCTAGCAGGTGGCTTTCTCCCCTTATCAGGGGAATTTTCCTGCACTGGAAAAAAAGAAAGTATGGAGGAATGGGACTGCTGTGACTCAAGGCTCCTTTGAGGATCAAATCATACTTAGAACTTTATTTCTGGAGAAACGCAGACAGGGTACAGCATCTTCATCACTCCAACGCAGCAAATTTGCATCAGGGACAGACTTCAGAGTGTGCATTTAATTATCACATTGGTCACGCACTTTTGGTAATGATTCAAAAACACAGCTCTAGCCAGGGGACTGAGGCTGAAGGCAAAAAAGTTGAGCATTCCAGGAAAACAGGAAAACCTTGAGGAAGGAATGTGTGTGTGTGTGTGTGTGCATATGCCCTTGGGAAGCAGTCAAATAAAAGAATAAGGAAACTAATCAGAAAAAAAACCCCATAAAAGCAGAGCAAGACCTGCTTTTCTACAGGTCTCTTTCTAAGCCATTAATTGCAGAATTTCACGGAAGGCTGAGGCTGGCAGGGAGCTCTTGGATGCCCTCTGGTCTGACCCCCTGCTCAAGCTGGGCCACCTAGAACAGCCTGCTGAGACTCACATCCAGGTGGGTTTTGAGTTTCTCCAAGGATGGAAACTCCACACCCCCTCGGGTAATCTGTGTTGGTGCTTGGTCACCCTCACAGCGAAAAAGAGTTCCTTGATGTTCAAGACGGAACCTCCTGCCTATATATACACACACACATCCCTAACAAGGAAGGAAAAATGCAGCCAGGTCAGGTTCCTTGATGTTCAAGACGTAACCTCCTGCCTATATATACACACACACATCCCTAACAACGAAGGAAAAACGCAGCCAGGTCAGGCAGTTTCTGCACCTCCTCACCCGCAGCGCACAGCTCATCCCTCTCACCTCCTATTTGCTCTTGCTTTCCAGTTTTCCTTTCCGCACACCCCAAACCAGCCCCAGGCGCTCGGGGAGCAAAGCTGAGCCCGACGGAGCAGAGGTGAGGCCGGGTGAGCCCCGAGCGGCGCCCCCGGGCTGGGCAGCTCACCTGCCACGCTCTGCTGCCGGACAATGCGGGCAGAGCTGCTGCCTCCGCCGTTTAAAGTGCGAGATCTGTTTTGTACAAACGTCTGCAAAGCCCCGAAACACCTTCAGGATACAAGCTGAGACTGGATGTGGCATTTAGTGCCATGGTCTAGTAACCACGGTAGGGGTGGACTCGATGATCTTTGAGGCCTGTTCCAACCCAGCTGATTCTATGATTCTATGATTCTACGATTCTACGACTCTACACTGCCGAGCTGGTCCCTCCACGCCTCCCGCCTGGGACGATGAGCTCCTGGGCGCATCCTGTTCTGGCGCTCTCGTATCTGCTTTCCCGGCTTGGACGAGATGTGAACAAACACCGCCCGAGCTGAAAAACAGACACAGGGCAATGGATCCCCTAGAATTCCCTTTATTTGCGCCAGCTGATGATTCCAAGGACAGCTCGACCACAAACAGCCTCCACGCTCCTGGACATTCTGGACAGCAGTTCCGCTGAGGATCTGCAGCCACCAGAAGCAGCACGGCCAACATCAGCTGCTTCTCAGCAGCTGCTGCTCCAAACCTGGCAGCAACCAGGCAGCATGGGCTCTCCCACGGCTCCAGAACGCCAGGGAACTAAAGTGCCCTCTGTGCCTCAAAGTCTTGGTGGACAGCCACAAGATCTCTTCCCACTGCAGATAAAACCAGCACCAGAGGTAACCTGAATGGCATCCTCTGTAAAGACACTAGTGCATCTCTCTCTTGGCTATAAAGCAATGCCCCTCCTGTCCCTTCTAACACGGGCTGTAAGTAGCCTGAGCACTCATATGAACTCAGTAATAGGATTATTCGCCTCAGAAAGCCTTCACAAGCCATTGCTCCAAAGAAACCTGGGTGCTGCATGCTTGAAGCGAGCCAAACAGTGCCTGTAGGAGCACACAACCTTATTTGAAGCCAGCCCTTTTTAATCCACATTATGTCCCCACTGATGAACATGTAAGGCCATGCAGGACAAAGATAAAACACTGGGCTCTGAAAAACAAAAAGCACTCATTTTAGCAACTGCTTAATCTTTCATAAAACTGGAACACTTGGCATAAGCTACAGGCTAATTACAGGCCTCAAAACACTTCACAGATTCTTGTAACTACATGTAAACTGCAAACTTCTGACATATCATGACATACCTGTTCTTTAAGTGGGTTGATGCTTTAAAACAATTAAGAACAGTTTAGCAAGAAAAACTCACAGCAAACATTATCCTGCAGGAGTTTACAGAACGGAATTCAGCTACATTAATTTCACAAAGCAGTTTTTTAAAGGTGTCTTAACAGATAACCAGCAAAAAAATCATATTCTCTCTCATCTGCAGTCCTGGGACACACTTGGAACTACCCTAAAAATTCTCAAGAAGTAAATGTCATATCCTCAATTCTTCCACTGATTTGGTCCAGTACAGTGAAATTGTGCATGAAGCTGCCACACCATATTATGGGAAACAACAGCATGTAGGTGGAAATTTTTGCTGCAAGCATTTCATGAAAAACTATGCATTCTTCAAACATGCTAGATGAATTGCAAACAGTGGAAAGAGCAAAAGGCTAAAACTTCCACATGAAAGTGAATAATAACTGGAAAATAGGAGACCAATTAATCACATGCTGCTCCAGAACATGCTTAATCTATAAAGGTGTGACCAAATTAATCTTTGTTTAAATACCTCCATGCAATAAAAATCAACAAGACAATACCGTGTCAAGTAATGACAACTCTGGGGGATACTGTCCTTGCTCTTTGCAGAGAGATGAACATGAGCACTGCTTCCCTCTCTGCTTTGACCCCAACCAGCCAGAGATCATCATATATTTAACCACAGGAGGAGGACAGATGGATGGATGGAACAGGGCAACAAGACCTTGAAGTTATGTGAGTTAATGATCTCCAAGGTCTTTTCCAACCTGAATGATTCTATGATCATGAGTCCAACCTATGACCTAACACATCAACTGGATCAGGGCACTAAATGTCACGTCTAGTCTTCCCTTAAACACGTCCGGGGACAGTGACTCCACCCTTGACCTATAAGCAGAACCAAATGTACTGCACATTTCCTACTCATTAGTCCTGTGTTAATAGTACACAAAGTATGTGCATGATCACACATATTTAATTTTGGCATCTTGGGATAGTATTCTTTTTAAAAAGTCATATATACTTCAGGGAACTCATTTTTAGCTTTTCACATGTAGTTACATTAAAACATCTGCTTAAATATTACTGTAACTCATGGATATAGGAAGACTAAAACAACATAATAAAGAGTAGAATAACCTCCAAAATAATAGGTAAAAACAAGATCAAGAGGTAGGTGAGGGAGAGAGGCTTCGGCTTCAGTTTTGAGGGTTAATGGTGTGACAAGAGTTGCTAATTATGTGCAGGTTAATGCAAGGTTGTTTAAGGAAACTTGCGATTACACAGGTCAGTAATGTACAAAAATAAGCACACCCTTTCAATGAGGGGAAAAAAAGATCACAGAAAGGCACAGTGAGAGAGACAATGATGGGTCACATTGAGAATCTTGGCACAAAGCTATAAAGGTAGTTAAGCAATTTCTGTTAAGAAAACATTGATCAAATGCTATGAAAACATCGGCAGTATCTAAGTTCAACTTCAGTGAAAGAAGCAACTCAGATTCTTGCTAGACACTGAGTACTTCCCCCCATGCATTTTACTGATTACTCTTAAAGAACATTTAAAAGTATATCCATGGACATAACTGTTGCTTTACAGCAGCATTGCTCAATTTCAGCTCAGAAATTCTGCTGTGTCCTGCTTCCATGACTCCCGCTCACAACTAACCAAAATACCCCATGTACACTCCATTCTAATCCAGCAGTATTTTTAGATTCAGCACATTCCTTACTGAACTTCAGCAGGCCACTTATGCAATTTG
>NW_008663646.1:4171-54041 GCF_000695815.1 Acanthisitta chloris
TCTGCATTATTTCTAATACAGAAATTCTATCCAATATAAATAAATGAGTTTTGCAGTGTTCTCTACTTTTATAAGCACCAAGGAATTCTGTTCTCCCTAGGTAAAACTATCATCATTTTCCAGAAACAGCCCTCGAAAGCCAAGTAATTCTGTGATAAATCAGACAAGTAAGGTTAAGTACCATCCCCTCTCCCCACCTGGTATCAGATGTTTCCTGTCTCCTTAGACAAGGAAAAAGTGCCTACACAGCTTTGGCACTGGCCACTACTCAACAGAAAAGAGGTAATAGCAAGTAAGCAGATAAGCAGCAAAACTGATGTGCAGAGTTCTCAGAATTACAGAATCATTAAGGCTGGAAAAGACCTCTGAGATCGAGTCCAACCTATGACCTAACACCACCATGTCAATTAGGCCATGGCACTAAGTGCCACATCCAGTCTTTGCTAAAGCACCTCCAGGGATGGTGACTCCACCACCTCCCTTGGCAGTCCATTCCATTGTCTAATCCTTTTCTCCAGGCTAAACACCCCCAGCTCCCTCAGCTGCTCCTCGTAAGACTCGTGTTCCAGAACCTTCACCAGCTTTGTTGCCCTTCTCTGGACTTGCGCCAGCACCTCAATGTCCTTCTTGAAGGGAAGGGCCCAGAACTGGACACAGTACTCGAGGTGTGGCTTCACCAGTGCCAAGTACAGGGGGAGGGATCACGGCCCAATACTCCTGGCTACACTACTTCTGATACAAGCCAAGGTGCCAGGAGTTGTGAAATCAACTTGCCATTCATTGCTCCATCCCTCTGCATTATACTGAATTCAAAACATTCCGTTTATTTTGGAAGAGTATTTGACCTTTGGAAATACAATCTTTTAACATTTTCCATTATTGAGTAACTTTGATTTCAGCAGATCATTTCTCAATTCACAGTGACTTCTAAACAAAGAACTTAAAACCAGAAGTGCGGCTTGTCTGGAATAATCAGAGATGAAATTGCTGTTAATTATGCAATTCTTTAGTTCAAGTTACCAAATCATTATACACCAAGTGTAAGAGAGCTCTTAACTTACCATTATGCTTTGCAAAAATTGTTTCCTTACCTGTTCCAGAAGAAAACTTCCTTTATTTTGTATGCTGAACTTCATTGTACTGTAAAGATTCAGTTCCTTGTTTAATGTTATTATGTGTATCATCATTTCTGCTAAGAACCTCCCTCATTGCCCAGGCTGTACAGTGCCCATTCCCAAGGCAAGCAGAACAAGAACAACACTGCCACAAAGAATTTCCAGCCTAGATGTAAACAAACAGACGAAGTCCAAGGAAACAAAAGGTTGCTGAGCAGCATGCCAGGCAGTGGATTCAGCAAACCAGTCATTTGTGCTTTGTAAGGTAAAGGGCTTTTTACTGACTTCTCTGAAGAATAGTCGGGCTGCTGCACAGACTTTTATGAAGATCTTTAGTCAAGCCTAGGGGAAGGCAAGGAAAGAATGTTCTCAACTGAAAAGTGATGTGAGTACTGTTACTGATGTTGGAGCTGGCATCTTGCTGAGGAAGTTACCGACAGAACGCAATTACAGGTACCAGAGGGCCCTCAGAAACAAACCAAATAACTTCAGCTTCACCCGGGAGAGAATGGGGAGTCAGAGAAAGGACGCAGAGTTTTAACTATTTTTAATCAATATAAAATAATCTGTGTAAAAACAGTCAAAGCCATGCTGCAATTAACTTCTTCCAGTACGCAAAAGATAGCTACAGAGCCATCTGACAGTTCTTGGACGAAGGCCTGTGGAACTAACAGCAGCATTAGATCCTCAATGCCACAAAGGGAATACCATTAAGCCAGTACAGATCTCCAGCCTCTTCATTCAAGACCCAAGGTCAACATGAAGTGAGGTGAAAGAGCAGACACACAGACACATACACACACACACACGCAGGTTTTCCCACTTCCAGAGTAACATGACCACAGCATTCTGTGTTACTCTAGCAACAGAAGAAAGCCACTGGCACAGCCTCATCTCAGTAACAGCCAGTTAACTTACATGCTACTATCAAGTTTCTATGCCAGAGGAGTACACAGCGCACAATAAGGCAAACCATTGAAATTTAAAACAATTAAAAAAGTAGTATTGTTTAATTCTTGTTCTCTACAACCTCCATGTTCTTTCCCAAATTGTGTAAAAATAAGGAGATAAGGAGATGAGATTTTTTTGAAAGTTCACAATGGACAGTTTCATAGACAAACTTCACTTCACCTGGGATCTGTAAAGCAATACAAATGCCAGCACAACAGTTGGATTTAAAACCAGTTCTCCACAGCAAAGAGCGAACACAGACAATGTAAGCTACATCAAAAGAGCTACAGTCCACATTGCATGACTGGCCCAATTCACTTTTTTCTGTCATGACTTGTAAAATAACTGTAATAAGAAACAGCACAAAGGCTTTTTCTTAATAAATTTTAACATTAAGACCAGTTTGTCTGGATAAAAACACAAAGTTACAAGTACCACACTACTGCATATTCTGCATGATGCACAGTAGTGCTCGCAATGTTTGAATGGCAAGACAATTTTGGAACTGTTTATGAAAGGTATGTCAAAGACAGAACCTTGGCATAAATAAAAATGTATGTTACCAGATAATTTATTATTGTGAAAATATATCTGTCCCATGATGTACACCACTGTAAATAGTCAAATGCAATATTTATGCACATCAAAAATATATGGGGTCAATATATACTCAATTTCGCATTAAGTCAGCAACAGTGAATAAAAGAGAAATAGTTTAGCTATTTTTCCATGATTTCATTTCACTGGAAGCTTCCTAATAAATCACTCCAAAGGGTAACATTTGTGGTTCAAAACCATCAGGACAACATTAATTCTGTAAAATAACCTGATAGTGACAGCCCAGTCTTCCTGCCACTAGATTCAGATGCATTTGGCTTGTGCTCGTTGCCATAAAACATGAGTCCAGAACAGCAAAAATATGAACTATCACCATCACAGCCTGGACCACATTAGCTCAAACATGTCAGATCAGAGATGCAACATCAACAAAAGGAGATGACACTTTCAAAGCACCTGCCAGATTCTCAAGTATTAATTATATACACACATGGTTAAGTACAGAATACTGATGGAGAGTGTACTGAATAGCAAGTTAAATGTTCCATCAATTTTCTGATTACTGCAATGGATATTCACATTTCCCCCATTGGTCTAGAAAAGATACTGCAATCTAAGCATGTGATTTCATGCTACTTAAAGCTTTGTGATACTGTTATGTATTTTCTTTATCTACATAACACCCCCCTCCCCAAACATTACTGCAAAAGAACTCTATCTACATAAAGAAATAATACAGACTTGATTTGGTGGCTCTTGTTTGACTGTGTTCTTGCAAAGAAATCTGCTAACTTTTCCTTGCCTGTTTAATAGCATCAGTATTTCCCTGTCCCTCAGGCAATAAACACTATGTGATAAATCACTTCCTCAATATTATTCCCATAAAAATTCACAGTGACCAATTCTGACAATTTTTTTTTGTTGGATTTGGTTTTTTTAAAAGTAATTGTGCAATATAAAATTTATACTACAATTTCCAACTTTGGTAACTTACAGAAAAAAGTTTTCAAGCTCTGTATAATTAAGGACCAGGTCAGGGTGTTGCTTACACTATGCTCTTTGTGCTGTGCAAGCACACCAGTTAAGATTCATCCCTTTTCTTGAGGTCCTGAAAAACTCTATTATTGACAAGAAATTTGCTACAATTTAAGTTGTGAACCTATCTAATTTTCCTTGCTACCTTCAAATGCTTCCATCACCTAGTCTTAAATTTTTACTTACTGTTTCCACTCATGAAATTCTGATCCCAAAGCCACCACCCACCCACCCCACTCAACCAAACAGAAAAACCCAGCTGAGCCTCAACAAGTACATCTGAATTCTCAGAAGAGGAAATATTTTCTTGATTTAACGGCAACTGTACAATATTACAAACTCTGACACATGAAAAACAATCAGGCAATAGAAAAATGTACAACAGCTTTGGTGTTATACAAAATAATAAAAAAGACTTGACAGCAAGATACATAGTTCAATATGTTCTCACCACAGCCACTTCATTGCTGACTGTAAGACAGTTATTAACTTTTGATATTCTCTGTGTGGCCTTTCCACTCATGGAAAAATCATACTATATTACTACAATAAGAACTGTTATGAACACCATAAAGTAAGCTCCAAATTTTATAAAAACATCTTGCCTCTTCGCACTATTGCTTTGTGGCACATTGTCAACAGAACAGCAGTCCAAAATAAAGTGACAACTAGATTTAATAAATTAATATACTTTTTTAAGATGTACAATGCACATTCTTTTTAATCCAAGGTTTTAGGGTGTCAGGATACTTCTATTTACACATATACAGACCTCAGACAGCATTTATAACATCAGAAAAAGCAGATAAGGGACAGAGCCTTAACTGCTATCTGGATGCTACTAACAGAAGCCAAAACACTGCTGAGAGTATTATTGGGAGAGATATCCAAAGACAAGAAGAGTCTATGAAAAAAGGACATGTAAAGGCAAAGGGAAAGTCAAGATGTTTAATATGACCATCTATTCTTGTGAAGACTGAGGTGGAGTTGTTGATGTGCCTTGTTTACCAGATTTCCGCTCGTAATTCACAAGTCGCTGTCCAACAAGGTACCTGGCATTACAGCAAAAAGTGAGCAATTAACACAAATTGATACCATCTTCTAACACAATACCACTCATCTCCTTTCCTGCACAAGTGGCTTTTCCATTTCAGTAAAAGTTATCCTATAAGTGATCCCTCCCCCACTGAACAGTCTTCAACCACCCCCACCTTTTTTCTCAACAGTCAGGCGTCTCCTAATGGAACACAGGCATTATGGGTTTGTGTTTACAGCCTGAACTTTGGTAGTCCTACAATTCAGACATATATAAGCTGAATGAAGATATGAAATATAAAGTGTCCGTTTGCAATATTTATGTACCCAGTCCCTTTGTTGGATGATAATTTCAAAAGCATCTTTGCAGTGTCTGTCTGAAGCTTTCCCACTTGAACACCTGGGACAATGACTCATTTGCCTAGAAAATTTCTCTAAAATCCATTTTAATCCTAAATATCTACAACACCTGAACTCAATCTGAAGTTATCGCAATTTAAAGTGGAAAAATTAAAAATCCCATACTATATACTCACTTATCATTTTTAATATGTTCATAAAGGCGCTTGAACTGGCGGACTTGGAAGGAGAGAATTCCCATCAAAACCACCACCATAAGCAGAAAAGGATAAATCCGTCGCTGAACTAGGTTTTGCATTTCAGCTGTAACTCCTACAAAACAAGGCACAACCCTTACATGATCTAGCATTTCTGAGGTAACTCATGTATTTCTGCTTCTCTACCTGCTTCTAAACTTTTTGTTATACTGTAGCTTCAGTAAAAGGGCTGTGAAATGAATTACACGTCCATTTACGTCAGAGATCCAACGTGACAGCTGCTATTCTTTTTAATTTGAAGCACTAAAGCAGAAAGTTTTCCATCAATACAGTGAAAATCTACAGTATAAAAATTTGGCTTATCAGCTCTTCTTGCTTATTGATTTCTGTATATCTCATAGCAGAGAAAAGTCAACGCAGTAAAAGTCTGTGTTCAAGTGAGAGGTTGGAGAATAAAATGGGACTTCTAGAATATGCTGTTAACATCAAAACTAACTAGAAAAAGACAACTGTTGATGAAAAAGCTCATCTATCCTGGTTCTATTCAAATTCTTTCCCTCAATTATGAGGGGATAGGAAAGTTTGAAAAAACCCTCTCTATATACAATTTACATTTTCTTCTAATACTGTATTAAAACCTCAAAACAAACCCAGCATTTTCACCTGTTCTAAGCTTTGCTTAGAATCTGGCAAGCCAGAAAAAGATGGCCTTTGTGTGCCACAATGTGCCACAGCACACCTCTTAGAGAGACTAAAATTAAAGGTCGATTGTCCAAAGAAGTGAATTAACCAATGAATGAATTAATCAGAGAAGAAATGAATTAATCATTCCTTTCCCAAACTATCTAGAACCCTACATTTCTGCTGTTAGATAGAATGCAGTCCAATACTCTTGATGAATTCTGCACTTAGCAGCTAGTCAGAATAATGTATTGCATTTCTCAAAAAATATCCCACACTTTTAAGATGACACAGCAATCTCTAGGGGTTTACATTTGATGGGAAAATAGAGGGGAGTTGTTTTCTTATTTTTTTAAAAATAACCTAGAGCTTGAGGCTTTATTTCCACAAATATATCTACACTGCTGTAAACCATCAGGTGACAAACAAATATTCTGAAGGTATACGTACCGAGCAGAGGTACAACACCAGAAGCTATGATGTATGGTACACACAGGGAGAGCAGCAGAACAGAGATCACGGGTGCTGCCAGCTTACGGATGATGAAGTGCAAGTCAATGTTACGAATCCCATTTGCATATACCTAAAAAGAGTAAGTTAGAAGAAGAATGGATCAGGAGTCTTGCTTTGTGCTTACAGCAATAATGACAAGATTTTATGCATTCTCCTTATGAAAGGAAACAGCTGTTCCCAACTTGAAGAAAACCATGATGGCTACAGCTGAAGAAGGAAAAACTCTGCCAATCATGAAGGTTCCAGGAAATAATTTAAATAGTGGCCAAGAGACCAGCTTAATCTGGAATAGTGTTGTGGTTCAGTTGCAGGAATTCAAGAGACCAGCTGAAAGATCATTAAATTGAGCTGTGGATACTGTTTTTGTGGGTGACCTGGGATCACTTTGTGCTGCTAACTTGCTGGAAGAGGCTCCTGTGTACACCAATAGAACAAATCCATTAAATTTGGTAACAGTGGAAAACAGGATCTTATTTTGTACTTAGTGGGGCAGACCAGAGCCTCTGCATGTGGAGTGTGAGCCTGAAGAAAGGGCCTCCACAATTCTTAAGTTTCTGTAGTTAGTACCAGAAGCTAAGGTCAAAACATAACTAGATCTAGCATGGGAAAAGAGCAGTTTTGAAATGCTACCACCTACATGATGGTCTCTGTCCCACTAACCATGTCAAAGGATGGCTCAGGAATGCATGTATAATCAACAGGCCCACAGAGAGCATTCAAAATGGGAGGAACAGTCGTGGTATGCATCAAAAGGTGCTCCCACAAACAAGGCTACATTTCTGCAGTGTGACAGCTAAAGTGTGATCAGCAAATGGTTTAATAACTGAGACTATGTGCCAGACTGCAAGAGAGGCAGCTTTTGTACAGGGGCTGGGACATGCACCATAGCCACCACATATAGTGCAGGGCTGCAAAGTTACCTTCTGACGAGCAACTGGGATACTTCACTGAGATGACAAGCATAGAATTTAAAGGTCATAATCAAGAAAAAAATACTTCTGCCACAGAAACCCGCAAGCCACGTGACTCAGAACTGCTCACAGAAACTGCTCTGTCTTGCTTAATAATCAAAGGGAAATGGAAATGGTGTCTTTCACATGCACTAAGCTAGGAATGAGGTAATCTCTACAGCTCTGGAGAGGTAAAATTCTGTTCTTCAGCTGTGGATGTCAATAATGTCCAGCATTTGGACACACTGCCTTCATCTGCATAAATAATCAAGGTTTTTCCTCACTTTAATACAAACCTGATAAAAATGCATACATATACACACAGCATTTTCTTGATTTCAGATTTCTGAGGTTTATGTTTCATTGTTAAGTGTCCCTTAATGGATTAGCCATACAATTTAAAAGGTTTCTACATGACTAGTTGAGTTTTACTCAATTACTGCATTACTACAAGAGTAACTGTTTCTGATGCACACATTCAAACAACACTGAAAATGTATTATACAGATAATTCGTATAGACAGTTTTTCCCTACCTGTTCAATAACAGTTTTCAGCCACCACTGGGGACCCATCAGTGTTATGGCAGCAATTATTTTGGCATGCAGAACTCCAAGAGCCCAGTCCTAATTTTGTAAAAAGGGACTGTTAGCATTAACATATCTTTAAAAAGTTAGACAATCAAAAGCTTCTAGAACAACTTGTTAATATTACTTATAAATGAAAATATGATTACTTTTCTATTTACACAGGACATTGTTTAAAAGAGGTGACATCACCTGCAAACTCCTATGAAAAAGAGGATGCTCTTAAGCCTAACTGACATCTGTAAAATTAGCTCCCTGGAACCAGGAAAATCACTACTACTATTGAACCAAAGCTAAATACAAAATAAAAACATTACACTTAAAGCAATAGACAAACATTCTGGTACAAACTGATACTGGTGACATTTCCCTAGAAGTAACTTATTTCAATTCCTCTAGAAAGAATGGAACAAGATGTAAAGATGTTCACGCACATCAGGAAACAGTTTTTTTCCCTCTTTCAGTTTTAGTTATTCACAAAACCCTACCTGATGTGAGAAGAGCTAAGCAAAGCAAGGCAATGCTCTTCACAAAAGTGTGCCATACTATTCAGAGGAAAACTCATGCTTTAACATAAATTGCAATGACTGTGGCATGGAATTAGAAGACCATAATATAACTACTGGTTTCTAGTAAACACTTCACATAATGAGTCAATCCTTTCTGCATAACAGATATTTGTAAGAGATTTTCAATAAAAGCCACAAAAAACAGAATGCAAATTACAGGCTGTCAAGGCAGGATGAACAGCTACAGGACTAGTAAGGCTTAAGACAGCATAGACTGCTGGGGAAATACATTTTTGTAATCAATTATTTAAAAACACAGCTTTTGTTAATGTCTATTTTCAAAAATTTTAATAAACCACTGTTAAAATTTTTAAAAGTTGGTGTTAAAGTTGATTCATATTTACTCAAGCATGTAACCTTTGCATGACTCTATTCTCTTTTGAAACAAATGAATTATTCTCAATTCCAATAACTCCTTGTTCATTTAGAATGTCTCAAACCCTCTAATCCAATATTTTGAGGAGGCTCTGCCACATGAAAAGAAGAATGCTGAGACTCCTTACATCAACAGCAGCAACAGGATGGGAGCAACTGACCTGCCAAGGATAGAAGAGAGGTGTTTGATCCAAAGGAACTCTCAGGGGTGCAACGATGACCAGTTCAAAGAGGAGACCAAGCAGAAGTGGAACCACACCAGCTAGCAGTATAGCCACTATTAATGTCTTCATTATCTAAAAAACCCCAAGACATTTAATTAATATAGTTACCAGAGGATTCTTTGTTTAAACTTAAAATGTAACAAACTACATAAACACTGAAAAAACCCAAACCTACATAGACCTTTAATTCATACCCCTAGAAATAATTTTTATTACATACATACCTTTGCAGGGCAAATTTTCAAGACTGGATCCTATTCCATGCCCCCTCCAGAAAAATACATGACTGACTGTGCCTACTGTTCATACAGTTCTAAACCATAAAATCACCTCTGACTGTTATCAGTAGGGAATATTATCCAGTGGCACTTCACTGCATTGCATATTCTCTTATACTGGAGAATTAGAGAAGAATTTTTCCAAAACTGCCATTTTTTTTATCCAGAGAAAACCAGACCTTAAAAATTCAGGCATTATGGAATATTTGACTTCAAAATGAAAGACTCAGAATACCATGCTTGAATCTACTCTAGAATTCTCTTAATTTACATGCATCATACAAAACTAGTATGACTTAACTAACACGATAAGGAGAAGGAACAAAGGACAACTGTAGCATTATGTTTTAGTTCTGAATTTTCTAAAAGCAGTTTAAGATTTCCTGAATCAAAATATAGATAAGATATTTGGGAAATGTGGTAGTACATGAAATACACGGCTCTTCTGTCTGTAATAGCTCAATAAGCACATGAACATGTCCAGAACAAGATACCATTTATGCTATGAATGTTTAAACTATCCATATGCAAGAAATCCACTACAGAAATCCTCAAAATCAACACCAAGATAAAAAGGTGGAGTATAAATTTGTTTTCATGGTGACAATCTGAACTCCTCTTGATAAAAGGTATTTTCCTTAAAAACATTTATTTGAACATGATACCCTATAAATAATAAAGATCTTTCCGAAAATATGCATCAAGCTACTTTATAGAGACATGTTCATCATCATCATCTATCAGCTTTACTATATTCTCTTTCATTTGATAATGTCATGCTACTAAATGAGTAATACTTAAGCTTCCAGGTGCATATGTGAAAATGTACATGTCTGAGAACATGTAACATGTGGGATAATATGTTAAACATATTAACTTTTAAAGGAAAACAGGAAAATATACACACATATAAACATATGTACACACAAACTTATTTACACTGAGCGCTTAACATTGTGCAAAATGGCTTTCAGAAACAGTTAGCCTATGCAATAGGAATGTAAGCTGCAACAGCTTCAAAATGCCCTGAAAAGGAAAAAGTAGTATACTACAGAGTAAAACCTGTCAGCAAAAATGAAACAACAGGTTTCATTAGCTACTTTTTCTGTAACTCAGTAGAAATCTTTCTCAAGACTCACCATAAGAGACCATTCTTTGACCTTCTGAAAAATCACTCTACGACCCTGTGGCATCCAGGCAACCAGCACTGTCACTGCTCGGATAGTTAGCCAACAGACGTAAAGACCACAAGCAGCTGTGTACAGCTCATGGATTTTGGCAGTCCCCGTCCAAAAGGACATTAGCCATCGGCCAGCAAACACTGAAAACACAAGCACTGTTAGAGCAATGCTCTCTACTGAATTAGGGAAGGATGCCTATTAAAAAAACCACTTTAAATTTCTTGCGAAGTATCAACACACAAATGCTATTCATGATAAACCAGTATTTTGGTACTATACCCACAGTGCATAAATATGTGAAGTACTATGTAAATAGCTTCAGAAACAATGCCAAATACATATGTAGAATTTTCCCCCCCCCTACAATTCCATTACAACAGCAATGTGACCTGAGCTACAGCAAAACAAAGCACTGAATATTGCACTATTCAGAGCCTAAACACTATCTGCAGAACTGCAAAAGCAATAACTGATTAGTGGATAAGTTTGAACTTATATCTCATGAGCTATGTTTGGGTTATTTTACTGCCCCATAATTTTTTAGGAGTTACTGATGGGGCTTCTGAAGTCCTTTGACACTAATGGGAGACTAGTTTGCTACAGTTCATTTTTTAGTAGCATCTCCATTCACTAGTATTACAGTGGAATTATTTTATGTACTACGATGAAAATCATCACAAACTTTGCAACTTTGATCTCAACGCATGATTGACTTTAGGATCGTTAATACAAGGAGGCATAAATTACATGGTACTACAGTAGCCAGCTTAAAATTCAGATGACTTTACATGTCTTCACTGATTCCCCATTGGTATAAAAAAATCTAAAGTGCTTTTGATTTGACTAAAGTACTTATTGATACATTTCTGAAGTGACGTATATGCCACTTCCCAAAATCTCTTGTGAGCTGCCATGATCACAGAATCAGAATATGTTAAGTTGGAAGGGACCCATAAGGATCATCAAGTCCAACTCCATGTTCCTTGCAAGACTCAATAATGACACCTGCAGAATACTTAAAGAAAATACTGTAGAAAACCTGGAAACAACCTGCATAGTTTCAATTCTCTTTCTCTGAATACTACTGAGATTGTCTCAGCACTTGGAGCCCTCCCTTAAAGGAAAATTATCCTACAATGAGACAAAGGGAATGGCAATCTCTGTCATTTAAATGCAAGTACTATCGCTATCACTTAGATTTTTAGATTATTACAATTTGAGCACGTACCATTAAAAATGAGACAGTTTTCCATGTTTTCTCCTTTTAACTTTGAACAATGGGTTCAAAACATCTGCCATGGTTGAGCATGGCAACACACAGAGCTGTTTTTAATCGCAATTTTACAGTAACACTCACCTGGTAAGGTAAGGCAGATAAGACTAGCAATCAGTAATGTTATGCACATGAACACAATCAAAAGAAATATCTGAAAGAGGGAAAAAAAAAAGAAAAAAGTTTATAAGAAAGTTACTTAACCAAAGCCAAAAAAAAACCCATAAAAAAGATAAATCATCCTAGAAAGGAAGCTGAACTAGAATGCTCAAATACCAGCTGATGTTTCACTGTATGAAGAAATCAGCAAAAAGAAACCTACCCACAGCACATGCAGAACACCTACAACATTGTGTATTTCTTTTTAAGAGTTTGCATTGATTGTCTCAACAGTAAAAATTAACATTTGAATCCAGAATGACTGAAGTTCTTTGCTATGATACATCAAAAATCATCTCTTTATTTCTGCACTGACCAGCATGGCTCTCAATTAACCCTGAAAGGTTTCTAATTCTGTATGCCAGATGAGCAAGACAGTGGTTGTATAATAAGGAAAATCTTGCTGAGAAAATTCTTCCAGATGTCTTCAGGTTTATGTGATCAGAAGCTGACAGTGGAGCTGGTCACGCTTCTTATCAGAGAATTCTCATGTACTTGACTTCTTTAAATATTTGAATGCCTCAAGCACCATGTGCTATGAAGTTCTGCTTCACTAACCATCAAAGCCACACCACAGGCAAGCTTACTTGTGGAACAGCTAATATCCTAACAGACTACTGAGAGACAGTTAAATCTCTAACACACATTGTCCTTGATAAGACTTTTGGGGATAAAGGAACGAAACTTCAGAAGTAATGCTACAGTGTCCTAATATAGCTATTACTCACATTCTCGAGCTATATCTGAAACCACACTAAGTGAGCTATGTTGAAGTTTATATTTGATTAACTCAGACTTCTGGTAACAACAAAACAATTATCTAGTTTGACTTGTATATTGTTCTAGAAATTTAAGTATTTGCCAACAACATGTCCTTTCTAATTTTAGAGATTTAGAACTCTCAAGTACTGTAACACATTTTTATGTTTAATATAGATGCAGATGCAACCAAAGTTCTCCATTTAACTTCTTAATAAAGCAAAACACTTTAAAATATACTTCAGCTACAAGAGCAAAGTCTTGCAAAAAAGGCCACGCCTTGCCAGAGATACTCCTGAACTTCCTGTTGGATGGGGGCTTATTTATTTCTCTCCATTATTACCTGCTAAGAAAACAAGACATGAACTAACAGATAATACACAACATTTATGGGATCTATAAATAATATTATAATTGAAGGTCTTAAGCCACAGGCCGAAAAAAGCGGTATGTGAGAGTAACTGTATGTCTACTTTTTAGAAAGATGATAACCATATAAAACAGAAAACAACCTGAACCACCACTTCTGATAATATGTCAGTCAAATCTTTCTTACAATAAACCTGTTCTACATTTTCTTCAAATTCCTTTTTCTTTTCTCTTGATGTGTTAGATAGACCTACCCTGAGCGGGAATTTTAAAGGCCTACGATAAGGCTGGAAACCCACAGGTCCTCCTTGTTGAAGTATGGCTTGATGGGCTGCATGAAGACCTTCTCCCACAACTGGAATGGCATTGTTGTTGCGAGCATGCTGGTTGTTAGGCTGCTGATTTGCATTGTTTTCATTCTCTTCCTGGTCACCAAGTAGGTAAGAATGAAGATCCCTGTAACAATCAAAATTTCAGTTTTGTTCTGTTTGATATGAATGAGAGTCTTATAGAAAGATAGGCCTACTCAGAATGGGTACAATTTGTACAAACCTGATACAGGAGTACTGATAGAATCTGGATAAAGTAAACTAAGTTTTTTTCTGTTAATGTTCTCAATGTCATCATAAACACAATTTAAAACAAAAATGCCACTGTGGATGCAGATTAGAATGGTGGGAATACAGTTACAAGGAAAGATCTCTCATCTCTTTGCTTTAAAAACATCTGGTATTAAAGTTGCTGTGCATGTAGAAGGAAAATTGCATCGATATTTCAGTTTGTGTAAGCACACAGTTCAACTGAAGGTTTTACTTTACTGTTACTAAGCTCTCTTGGAAACAATTGCCTTCAAACCTAAACTCTATAGGGACAGTACCATTTTGCCACAGACATGCTTTCAAAAGTACAGTCAGGCAGAGTCTTTCAAGAAGATTCTAAATTGCCCAAAAATCACCAGCTCCAGAAAGAGTCAATCTACTTTGAAAATAATTCTGCTGATGTTTCCCACATATCATTAGTGATAACAAAATCAAACCCAATATGAACAGTTAGAAGTTATTTCCCCTCAGCATTATCAGAATAGGATGCATGCAGATATTCTATTGGTGATGAAAATATTTTCACAGTAGTTTGCTTTTTACGAAAAACAGAGGAAAATATTTTCATCTTTGCCTAACTAAAACTGCTGAAGGGATAATTCACAACTGTTCTAAACAACTACAATGGTGGAGAAAGAAAAGCTATTTCTACCATCATCTCTGAAATACTCTTGTTGCATCATACTTAAATACTATTGAAACATGGACAAATCAATTAAAAAACCCTCTCCAAAATGAAACTAAAACAACAGGGTGAGGAGAGTTTCCTTATGAGAAGCTAAAATAAATGCTTGGATTGAAGAAAAAAGTCTTTCATTCATTTTCTCAGTTTCTCAGACATGACTTAGCAAAGAATAAATCTTCATCCTAACAGTACTGCATTGGCACAACCAGCAATGAGCAAGGCATGGTGGGAGAACGCTGATATACTTTGAAGTTAAAGCTGCATAGAAACAAAATCAATCTTATATTTTCTTGACTAATTTGGCATACAACAGATGAACTAAAAAGTCATTTCAAGTGCTAGAACCGCCTGGCAATATAATGATTTACTTCAGCTGATAAAGATACAGTTTTATCATTCTTTAGAGACTGAACTTCTAAATTTAAAATCCCCAATTTAAAGTTGTACACTTCTTCAGCTCAATGTTTTAAACAACTTTTTTTTCCTTCTTATAGTAAGAAATGCAAGAATTGCACATGATTTAGATGACTCATAGAAATGCTCTGTTGACACCTCTTTATTTTTTCATATAAGTCATATTTATTTTTATATAATTATATGAATTATATGAATATTATAATTATTTTTTCATATAATAGTCATAGTTTTACAGATTTTTTCACTAAGCAAATTCTGTAATAGTGTACCAAAAGAATTACTTGTCAAACACTAGTCCAGAAGTAGGTGCAACTACTGCTTAGAAGAAGAAATCACTATAGAAGTTCCTCATCATCTGTTTATCTGTAAAACAGCTATTAAAGCTGCTTCTTGGGATCAATTTCTTGAAAGCATGCTGCTTTCATGCTTAAAAGGCCAAACTGGACACAATGGTTGTAGTTGATTTTGGATTTCTGTACTCACAGCAAGTATCCAGCAGTAACAGTCCATGCTCGTACAAGACCTTTCAACCACTGTCTTGTATGTCCTTGCTCTAGCAAAGCTGGAAGCACCACCTGAAGCAAGAGGAGCTCTAGGGAAAGTTCACTTACTGGAGCATCACTAGAAACAATGGGAAGAGCAGGAAGTCAAACATAAGCAACATTCTGATAGGAATCTCACACACCAAATCATATTAACACCACCACAACAAAAAATATATTGAATACCAACAGGAACAATTCTTTTTTGCAGACATTGTTCCTTATATACTACTCTGAGCAGAGGCTGAGTGTTCATGAGTATTTAGGCACTTAGACATATAAGAAATTTAAGTGCTGAGAGACTATATCTGAGAATATGATTTGCTGTTCTATTTGGTTCTATCGTTGTTGCAATGGTTATTTAGAAACAGGAAGATATCATTAAAAAGAAATGCAGTTACAGATATTCTTTATTCTTGAAGCAATCAGGAATGAGTGTGTTAAAAAAACAAACATGGCAGCAACTTCACTATCAAAAAGTTGAAAGGAAAGGTCTTTTGAGGGCATATAAAATGCAAATAGTTATTATTATATAAGTAATAAAAAATGCTTTTTGTTTTTGGCAGTAGCTTTTAATTTGACAAACTGTATGAGATAGCCACATCCTTTACCTCTTACTTCTCTAGAACAATGCAAATTAGATTAACTGAAAAAATAACATAGCAAACTAGGTCACATTAATGCTCAAAGGGCATAAATACACTTTTTCTAGTTATAGGAAGGCTGAAAAAAAATCCATCTTGTAAAAAACAAATGTTTACCTGTAGAGCATAACATTATATGGAAGAAAGTTAGGCAAGAGATACTTAATGATGCGTATAGGAAGCCAGAGCATGAGCAGTACAATTGATCCAAAGACAATCTGCAACCAGAAAGTAAACAAGTTAGCCCAAACAGCAGAAACAGCCAAACCCAGTTTCCCACCCATCTCTCTGACATGTTTCCTGTGTGTGTTTCCTTAGTCCTGGCTAAGGGCCAAATACCTACCCAGCTGCTCGCTCATTCCCCTCTCCAGCTGCAGGGGAAGGCAAAATAGAAGGAAGGCAAGAAGACTCATGGATAGAAATAATGACAGTTTAACAGAGAAAATAAAAGCTGTGCACACAAGCAAAACAAAGAGGGATTCAGTGACTACTTCCCATCAGCAGACAGATGATTAACAACTTCCTGGGAAGTCAGGAAGACAATCACCATAACCATAAATGTCCTCCCTTCCTTCTCCTTTCCCACAGATTTTACTGCTGAGCATGGTGTCATAGGATATCCCTTTAGTCAGTCTGCGTTAGCTGTTGCAGGTACATCCTCCAGCCAACCTCTAGCTTACCCACTGGAGGTGAGGGAGCAGGGCAGAGCAGGAAAGAGAAAAAGCCTTGGTGTTGTGCAAACCCTGTTCAGCCATAGCCAACAGGTCTGTGCCAGCAGCACTGTTTCAGCCACTAATTCCAAGTGCAGAGGGACATTTGCCATGATGAAGAAACTCAACTGCATCCCAGGCAGACCACAAATAGGACTGTGGCTGAATAGGCACTGACTAGCCTGCTGACAGTTAGAGCAATGTCAGGCAGTTCCTTCTTTCTTCCCCTTTCCCCAACACCAGGATTACTCATTTTGTATTCCTCTCTTTTCTTAGTGGCCAAGTTTTCAAGCAACTTACTGATGCATCAAAAGAGCTTTCAGCTTATTCCTTTGCATTTTAATTGACTGAAAGACCAGGTGCATGAAGACTATGCACTTACATAAATTCTGTATCCTTAAGGAACCAGATGAAAAAATCAAATATGTTCTAAACACATTCTTATATTGCATATAAATGCACCACTAGAGACTAAAAATGTAAAAAAGAATTAAATTTATGTGTCTAACTATGTAGAAAAGAAGAAGTGAATCCCATTCTTCTTGAAAATTATTTATGTTCTACACAAATATTGAGAAAAACAAAACTTAAAAGGTGCAGCTCACTCTTTGAAATGGTAAGGTGTACATGATTACCCATTCTAGCACGAGGCTAGTGAAAGTTCTGAATTAATTAGCTAAGCAAATCAAAAGGTGAAGTTCAAGTAACTGCCAGTTCCAACACTGTGAGAACATATCTGAGACCACTACTAACAAGCAGATCTTTGCTTATATTTGGGCCACCTGCTGTGACACAAAGTTTCAGGCAGCTGAAGAATAACAATTATCCACTGAGAAAATGCTCTGAAAAGCAGACAGGTCAGCTCCTCTCATGTACTCAAGGGCTCTCTAACAAAACTAAGATCTCTCTATGAGCCTTCACTGCTCAAAGCACCTCAGGTGTAATAATACAGTACATCAAAGAATAATGTTTCTGGTGTGTCAGTTTTCACAGCTGACGTGACTTTTATGCCAATGACAGTCTGAGACCCTTCCCCTACTGCATGCTTGGCAAACTTCAGGCAAACAAGCAAAGGGAAAAAATTTGCACTGTTTTCAATATCTTACAATGATAATCTGGAAACAGACACCACTGGCTACATCAGCAGAATCCAATCCAAAATTCAACTGGAAACTTAACTCTTCCCTGCTGCACTATTTTAGCTGAACTGAACACACAATGTTTACTGCAATAACTGAGGGCGTCATGAAAGAATTACTTGATTTACAATATCCATAATATTAAACACTTGTTGTCTGAATACACAAACATTTCCTGTTATTTTGCATAATGAGATGATATCAGAAAAATTTGTTTTGGAAGGGACCTCTAGAGGTAAACTACCCCAACCCCCTTCTCTGAGCAGACTCAGTTACATCAGGGTGCTCAGAACCTTACTCAGTTGTGTTCTGAGTAACAGAAGATGTAGATTCTGCTGGCAACCTGTTCCAGTATCAATTCACCTGCACAGTGAAAATGTTTTACCTTAAGAACACAGTACCATATAGTGGAGGTAACATATGAAATTTTCTTTCCAAATAATGAAATCTTTGAGAAAAGTCCTTACCACTGACATGATAAACCTCCTGAGATGTCTATAGATGGGCAAGTGAATCATTTCCTGCACAGGATTAAAGTCTGGATCATTCAGATTCCTGAGAAACCATAAGACACCAGGTCTCAATACCTGTAGTAGGAAATAGATGAAGAGAAAATTATATTTGCATTGTTTACCATTTTGAAGAACACTGCTGCAGAAAGTAAATTTTAACATAATAGGGATATTTGTTGAACAGGATTCAACAAAATGGTACAGTAATGGAACAAAGGAAGAATTATCACGGAGCAGTCGAGAAGGATAAATACAAGCTTAATTTTCAAGCATTGATCAACTTTAAACAACTGAAACATTTAGATTAATTTGAAGGCAACACCCAGGCTTAAGGAGGCTTTGTAAACTAAAAATCTCTAAGTAAAATACACTCTTATATTTTCCACTGCAGTAAATAAACTTTTACATAAGGCTGACATGCAATACACACAGAGAACACAGCAGCAGCAATACCCACACATGAAAGATTTAACACGGTACATACCAATCTTGTCCTTACAGACTTACCTCTCTCAGTAAAAGAATGAAGGATGCAAAATAGAAGACGTAAACCATTCCAACTAACCAGTGCAGGAACATTGTGGTACCTGGAGCAGACTGAAAGCTCAATTCTCTGTCTTTCAAAGTGGCATCGAACATCTCCTATAAGGTAAGCAGTAAAGGAATACAAATGAAGGTTGGCAAACCTCCACAATTACTCATTTCGTTTACTCTAGTACATATACACTACTAGGCATTTAATTTAAATGCCTGCCTTGTGTTAACACACAAATAATTATAGCATTTAACTAAGAAAAAAAACGGAAAAATTTATGATAAGAGCAAATAAAGATCAATTTCTGGTCAATTTATTTCTTCTGACAGAAAGAAGGAAGTAGTCAACTCAAACACTAACACATTACATAAGTTATAAATCAGTTCAAACAAAGTGGCACTGTGATGGAAGTAAATACTTACTCCCTTAAGTAAAATTCTATTTCTACTAAGGTTGGAGGAAATTAATTTTCTCCATCTGAAATTCATCACTCAATTATTTTTTTTTCAACACAGAAAAATCTGTCCTTCTTTATTCCAAGCAAACATGGCATGTATCTTGCTCAAAACAGAAAGAGACTGGACAACTTAAAATTATGAAGTCCTTACCATTTCATGTGAGATGGCTACATAAAGAAGTTTATTCAGTACACAAGTTTGCCTATAAGTAAGCTCATTATCACAGTGGTCTTGTTATTGCAGTAAGAAAGATTAGGATCTGATTATTTTAGTAACAGCACCTTAATTTCTATTTACTAACAAGGAAAAACAAAATTAGCATTAGGCAGTAACTGAAAGACTCCTTCCCTCTGGAAATGCTGTTTATAAAAACAGAAGAGTGCTGTTAAACTAACACCAACTCTCTTCTCATCAGAACTTTTTTTTTTTTTTTTTTTGCTTCAAATTAAAACACTGTTAAAAAAAGATTTTATCCCATTTATTTCCATTCTTACCAAGGAGCATATATCCAGCCACCAGCCACAGATGAGAGGAAACACACCGATTTCAACCACCACTAACAAGGAAACCTTTAGGACAAGAGAGAAAAGAACATTTCACTAGTTTAACAAAAACTGCTAAGAAAATTATAATGGAAGTTTAAATTGGGAGGCTTTTTTTTCCACACAAAAAATGAGGATTACCTTGACAACAATATAGCACACTCCTAATAAACGACGTGATCGCTGGAACTTCACAAGTGCTGCCAAACCCTGAATAGTTTTGTCAAGAAAATAGCACCAAAAATACTTTATAACAGTCTGATTAATAGGAAGCACTATTACCTGGCTTTTAGCAACAGGAAATAAAGGACGAAAGTGAAAGAAGAAGTATGTATTTTGTCAGGGTTCTATTTTCTAATTGGCTGTGACTCTCAAAGTCACAAACTGGTGTGCTGGATAACTCCCCAAAACATGCACCTAAAAGAAATAAATAAGTAAATAAATAATGCCACCCTTCTTAAATTAAGCATCCAAAAGTTTACTCAAGAAATAAACAGTTGCCTTTGAAAACATCTGTCATGAATAAGCAAGTTTTAAAACTGGTGACCTAAAGAGCAGCTTGACCTAAAGAGCAGCTTTTCTTTCCACGCAGTCTGAAAAATTCTCACCTTTTCCAAAGAAAAGCTGGATGCATATTAAACTCTGGGAGTTTGTTTAGGGCTTTTTTTTTTAGGAAGCAAAACCCACATGCCAATTAACTAATGCTTTACCACATTTGCTCTGCACATTGGTGCAGTGAGGTATGAAGCTGATGCTAACTTTGGGTACTCTTGAACAGAAAACTGCTAACAAATGTGTGTTCTTTCAAACTGAAATGGGTGTAGTCCTTGTAAAAACATGCAGGTAGAATGCAGACCTCTCACTTGTGACCAAATAAATCCTTCCAGCTTTCAGGACTTTGCTTTCTCTGTAATAATGAGGGTGATCACCTGAAAGAAATTCTTGCTGCAAATTTTCAGTAGTTCAGAGACATAAAAGAGAAACTAATAATTTGTACTCTAAAGACCTTGCAGGATCAAAAATGCTTGAATAATTTCCCTTTGTACCCTACACATTTTCATAATCCCACCTCTCTTTCTCTGCAGCTACATAATCCACAGCAGTAGCATAGGATATTGAGGAAAAAATAGTGATTATAAACATCTTCTCAGACAGACCTTCAAAATTTAGTTGAAGGCCTTCAAGAAAGTATAAAGTCCTTTAGTTCTCTTCTTAAACATGTACAAGTATTTTAAAGAATGCAGTCACCTTGACAACTTTTAAATGACCAAGAGAACAAGAGACCCTTTCTTCTAATTTCACCAAGAGAAGTGCAAAATGGTGAGTTATTTGCCCCTGCATCATGTCTCTGCCTCCTCAAAACACAGCCAGAAAAATTATTTATCTGTACATCTGAACCAGGTAACGACTGACAAAAGGATACATGACAAACAATTAGAGTCACTGCTAGCAGGACATATCCAACTATAGTTGTTATCAAGCCTTCAAAGTGAGATGCTTGAACCTGGAGGGGAGAGGAGAAAAGGGAAAGTTTATCACTCTCTGA
Organism: Acanthisitta chloris; assembly: GCF_000695815.1. Classification (NCBI taxonomy): domain Eukaryota; kingdom Metazoa; phylum Chordata; class Aves; order Passeriformes; family Acanthisittidae; genus Acanthisitta; species Acanthisitta chloris. Next base: position 25,669 of record NW_008663646.1, read on the forward strand.
AAATATTACATTTCTTTTATGTAATTAAGCTAAATTCCAAATCTCAGCTCTTCAACAAGAATGACAAGATGCTCTAGTTTTTAAGTATTTTAATAAACTACTACTATTTTGGTATCTCCATCACGAGTAGACAATGTTTACATTAACTGTAAAAGTCTAACAACCACTTTCTTCAAACATGAAACAATCTCTAACACATGAAACAAAGTGTCACCTTACCCTACTTCACTACCCTCCAGCTCCCCTTATTATTATTCACTATGAATATTCATAGTGAATAATATTCAGTTATTATTATTCCCCTATTAGTATTCACTATGAAAATTACTCAGTACAGAAGTTAAAAATCTACACAATCAACAAAAAATGTCTTAAACCCCAAATCATAAGCATTTTTTGTAAAAGTAGGAAACCTCACTTGAAATGGTGCAAGTGGGAAAGAAAAACTACATAAAATTTTTATTCATAGATTCAGAAAGTTTTAAGGACTAAAAGAGACATATTCCAAGTTACTTTTGCAATCACAAATACAAGTGAAAAGATGCAACAAAAATATTGTTATTAAATCAACTGGCAGGTTTTTATTTTGCAATTTTAGATCTGTACTCACATATTCCTCAAAGCCCAGGCCAACAATGGAGAAGTGACCAATGTGGTATGGACAAAATGCTATTAAAAATAAGCAGAAAGGAGAAAAAAAGGCCATGAAAACTGCTGAATGGAGCCATATTTGGGGGATGTGTATTGTAACATGGTAATTATTCTATGTCTCATCAATTTTATGAAAACAACTAAAATTACTTTCTGCAAATATTTGCAAGTGTTATGTTTCTGTAATTTTACAAGCACTGAAAATCAGAATTCACACTGAAAGACTAAAACCAATATAAACATATGCAGAATAAGAGGACAGTCTTTTCCTTCTTAGCTAATCTTGTAGCATGTAAATTAATTCAATTTCTCAGTCTTATGTACTAGGCTGGTATCCATCTCACAGAGTGCTCTAGGAACCTGCTCTGTATATTGATTCTTTCCCATATACTAAAAGACTTAATAACCATTTTACTTCTTGGTCAGATGGGACCTGCTTTAGCAAGGCTTCAGTTCTAGTGCTTTAATTCTTAAGAACACCGTGAAAAATGCAAGCCCTGCAGAAATTAGCAAAGGGAAGAGGAGTGGGAGAAAGATGATGCTCCAGTGAAAGGTTGAGAAGCAACAGAGAAGTCTTTTACTTTGAATCAATATACTAAGAACTGTCATCATTCCCAAGAACTCACTCTTGACAATTCTGATGTTTCACCAGGAATGAATTAAAAATAAAAAACACAGCACTTTCCTCATTTCAGGACACCTGTGTATTTGAAACAGGATCAAACAGTTGTTTTAGCTCAGTCTATGTTCTTCTAACCAAGCTAGAAAGGACTACAGAATTCAACATCAATTTCTTACAGGAGTAGAGGGAATCAATATATAAAGTAAATGGGCTTCAGTAATGGCTTTTATTTTCACCTATGTTGCCTTCACTACATCATGATAACATACTCTGGGAGCTACTGTAGACTAAACATTCCCTCAAATGAAAAGCCTCATTTTCTCTCTCCTCCTCATTTTCATATGACTATGATGTTAAAAAAACAAACAAGCAAACAAACAAGCAAAAAAACCAACCCCCCCAAAAAAACCCACCAAAAACCCTGAACAAAATAAACCAAAATCAAACAAAAACAAACAAACAAAACCAAGAAAAAACTCAGCAGGACTCCTATTACCCTAACCCATGATCAGAAAGTTTTAACTTATGACCCTTTCAGAGAAATCAGCAGTTACTGGGAAGAGCAAAAATATAATAGATAAAGGGAATACTTGAGTTCTCCCTGCCCAGTAAGAACAAGTGAAAGCAAAATGAGATGAAATATCACACTCACAACTCATCTATAGATATCAGACTCATGACTTGAAAGTCGTATTTTTGACAGTGGTTTATGAGAATATAGTGAAGTTTATAATGTTTTTTAAATAACTTTATTTAAAAGAGAATTTCTAATAGATCCCTTTCAATAAAAAGCATAGAGGAGTACAAACTCCTCTGTGAGTACTAAAATGAGCTATAGAACATATTAATTAAGCTGAAATGAATTAATTTGTCCAAGGAGAATTTCTGGACCAGTAATTAATGTTCCAAATGCTTTCCTTCTGTTTTATCTTCTAGAAAGCACCTCCCGTGACATCTGAACTCACCAGTACTGTCATTACAAATAACTAGAGATCTGACAGTTGTAAATTAGGCAGTATTACTTAATGGGAAAGATACTAAAAATAGGCTTGAGAGGCACATATTAAATTCCCTGACCTCCTACTTGCTTGGGAAAGTCATTCCCTTCTCGTTAGTTTCCCACTCTGCAAAGCACACTTAGAGCTACTGAAAACACATCTATATGACAACCTCATTAATCATTCTTAGTACTCTCTAATTATTGAATTTTAAACAATGACTTAGAAATTTCATGGTTATTATCTACTTACTAGAAAGATCAAAGAAATAATTCAAATATTGTCCAGCTCTTATTAGAACAGTTACAATTTCTCGTGAATTAAACATACAAAATATTAATTTTTATTTTCTTTTGATATGCTGATTAATTTCAGTATCTAAATTCTCAAATCACTGTTTCAGTGCTGTGAGCTTTACTTTGCCAGCAATAATTTCTTATCTACAGTATGACTTCAGTTTTTCAAGCTCAAAGTCTTCTGCCAAGACCATTGAAAAAAAAATCAAAGCAACATAACGAGTTCCTTTCTAAACTGATCATGCAGAGCAACTTAAATTTTATGGTATTTCTGCCTGCTATCTCTGCAAGTGTATAAAATGCTCCATCTTGTCAGTAAAATGCTGCTGCTTCTGCACACAGTTGTGTCGAACTAACAACACTGAGGAGCTTGAGCACCATAATCCAAAGGCCTCTGTTAGCAGTGAAATAGTCAAAACTGCAAACTAACAACACTGAGGAACTTGAGCACCATAATCCAAAGGCCGCTGTTAGCAGTGAAATAGTCAAAACTGCAGAGCAGGAAGAGCTCTCACTCTCCCATGTCACTTGGCAGGTTTAAGGTACAAAGAGAAAAATAGCTGAGTCTAATGCCTCTCAGAAGGGTCTTAAAAATAACAACATTTCTTACACCCCTTTCTGCAATAAAACCAAAGTGGAAATGCAAATTTACCTTACATACTACAAGCAGTAAGTATAAACTAGGAATTTCAGAAATTCCCAAGAGGAGCTTACAGTTACTTTACCCTTTTAGGGTTCAAATGACTGAGAAATACGCACCTACAGTTAGGCATTTTTAATTTTTTTAAACATTTTTTTAAACCCATGACAAGTTATGTCCAAGAAGTTCTCCTAGCACTAACTATACATAGAATCAGAACATGAAAATATTCCTATCTTGTACTAGAAATAGAAAGAGTTTTGCAAACATTTAAAGTTGCAGTTCAGCTTCAGCATCTATAGGAAGGAGAAAGGAAAACAGAGTAAAATACACCACTGATTAGAATTTATTATTTTCTAAAATGTAAGTCAGTTTAAGTTGCATAAATTCAGGAAAGTTGTTCTGTAGCAAATTTCAGACACAAAATGGAAGCATATTTGAGAACTCTACATTGTGAGCTACATGTGCACTTCCATCCCCTCTTCCCTCCCAATATCCCAGCCATTCCCTCAAGTATCACTTTTGCTCATAAATTAAATTCCATGTGGTTTCTCCTTTAATTTAACAGTATTACAAACAAGTATTATTTTCTGTGGTTGACATCATTAAGCTTTTGGTAGAACTCCTATTTCAAACCTATTCACTCAAGAGAAATGAAAATGACAAAACTAGAAAACAATATTTATTACTCATATTCCCAGTTAATTTGTGGGTTTTTAGATCCATTTTTAGATGTCACATCTTCATTTATTCTGACAGAACAGCCTTAAAATTAACCTTCATTATCACTTCACAAAGAATGACCTTTCTAAAACCCAAGCACAAATGATACTTACCAAAGACAAGTATGAACAACGTATTTAAAGACACCACCCAAAAGACGTGTTCCTGTGAGAAGTGCAGGGGAAAGAGGAAGGGAGATGACAAAGAAACAGGACATAAATATTAGTCATTTAAATAAGTGACTTTACTTTTGTATCTAAACTTCTTATTTCAACTGCCTGTTATTACCAGAGCTTGCATCTCTCATGTTAGAGCCAAGAAATTTGCTCTAACAAAGGCCAAAACATGTAGGACAGATTATGAAAGTGCCTGTTCCCATTCATGGACATTTACCAAGATATGTGTGCTTATATCTGCTTTTAAACTCTACATCCATGGACATTTACCAAGATGTGTGTGCTTATATCTGCTTTTAAACTCTCGCTTTGCAAAAATAAACTTTTATTTTAAAATCAATATCAATAATTCTACTTTTTAAAACAGTTACATCAAGTGTGAGAGGATATTTGTTTTACAAATGAGAAAATGTTCATCTGAACTTTTAACAACTAGTCTTTGTCACAGCAAAGGTGTCAACAAAACTGACAGCTCTCACCCTCACCATGACAGTGTGTTAATGTTTTAGTATTATTTCTAGCTAAGATGTGACCTCAGCCACTAGTACACTGGAGTTCTAATTATTTTGATATTAATATTTAAGTTCAATCCCTAAGAATATAAACTGTAAAAATGAGACATTACAGTAAAATATAAGACACTGATAATCTCGGAGGTCTTTTCCAATCTTAATGATTTTAAGGCAGACTATCATGAAGATTCTAAAAGATTTGATACTGATAATACTTAAAATAATATTCAATAGAGGAAAAATTTTAGGGAGGAACAAAAAACCCAAATAAAGGCAAGAACATAACTGAAGATCTCAGGTTTTAATAGCCTACACTGAAATTTCACTAGTGGTGGTCTGGTGGTATTAGGGCAAATAACAGAAGTCCAAATGAGGACACTATTTTAATCATAACAAAGAGCAAAACCTAAGACTAGAACAGATAAATATTTTCAGTATATGCTTTTTGAAAGGGTCTAGTTTTTATTTACAGTGGAGTATATGATCCAAAGTAATAACTTTCACTCTTATGCCACACACACACACAACTCCACTCTGCAAAACTCCTAAAAAAACCCAGTTGTACATGACACCATATGAAACTCCCTTTAAAGAAATACCTATGATATGAAAATAGGGATCTCAAATACAATGATGCACTTTAAAAAAATAGAGGTACTTAAAAACAAAGTCTTCTAAGAAATTCTTGAAATGCAGGATTGCACTTACTAAAAAAACCAGAGATCCATCAAGTCCAAGCATCTGTGAAGATAAGAAAGTCAACTTTTACTTACTCATCAGAAAAGCTAAGCTACCTCCATCTAAAATAAGCCTCTCTAATACCAACCTTTAATGTCCAATATTGTCAAAACCCTTTTTTATGGCTCAGCCAACAGAACCAGTACATAAATTCTTGAAGTTCTCATTCAACACAGTAAGCTCAAAGGCAGGAATATTAATATACAAGTATTTATACACGTGAAACCAAAGACACAATGAATGAATTTAGAGGATATTTCTCTCCAAGACTTCCAAGATTCTGACAAAGATTTCGTATTTACAAAATATTTTAGTGATTTAGCTGCTATTTAAATACATGTTTAAACAACTTGATATTAAAATACTAGAGCAAATTTTTGTTACATCCAAGTTGCAAAGTATCAGTTTATGTTGCACAGTATCAGTTTATGTTGCAGTGAGAAAAGTTAGTTAATAGTACAAAAGCAAGTAGCAATGGGATAATTTGCTACACTGTGTGTTATTAAGTTTAGAACAGAATTGTTTCACAGCTAGGGAAGATGGGAAACAAATCCTTCATCACTCTGTACAGCTGTTACGGGAAGCATCCACAGAACAGCCAAAAATAAAGCACCTATAAAAAAAAAAAAATCTCCTTTCCCCTCACTTGAAGGGTATCTTACTATTTCAATCCAGACACTCCTACTCCACAATTACTGCTGTAAAGTTCCAGGTTCAAGGCTCTTTTGTACGAGGACTTTGCACTAAGTTCCAAGATATAACAGTTGCACATATTTTACAAAGCAAATCAAGATGCAAATATTTTTGAAAATTCCGAACACTTGCAATGGTATTTTTACAGGATGAACCAACAGAAAAGCCCACCTCAATTTTGATACTCAATGTGTATCAAAATGTGCCTATTGTCTATGTCAGCACTTCACACTGGAAATTGTTATGGGATTATGCTGAAACTGATTTCTATATTCACGGAGAGGCAACAAAATATTTTCAATTAGGAGTACATCAGCATTTCCCAGCATATAAATTGGGCTCAGAAATTAAACACTTGCACCTTGAAATATTCAATAGAATTCAGGAACCTGAATTTATGTATGTCCTTTACCACGAAAAATCTTTCAAAACACACTAAGAAGCTTTCAGTATGTACAAAGTAAAGACCAAGACCTGTCACTCATGATGAAAACTATTTTTACTACCCTGCAATCGAGGCAGCCTCAGAATATGGTGAGTAGTTTCACAACTGTCTGCCACAGGCACTGGCGACACTGGTAAATCACATGAAGCTGCTGTATTTGCCTTCAGGCAGATGTTGCTGCATGTGCTGAGCTTTGAACTCAGATGCTGACTGCTTCTAAACCAGTTACAAAAACCTAGTTCTTGAGTCTCTACACTACTCTATGATTACAGCACACATGTATCTCATACTCTACTTACGGAATTTGGGATCCATAAACAAAACAGAAGCTATGCTACATTAAAATCCTCCCTCATTTTTAAAGAAACACGTGGTTTTTCAATAAAAAGATTTTTTTTAACAACATTTTCATTTCTCTCTTCCTTAATAATTTGATGAATACAAAAATAATTTTTTTTAACCAACATTTTCATTTCTCTCCTCCTTAATAATTTGATGAATACAAAAATTGAGCATTAAACTATATATAACACCTATGTGCTCCTGATCTGGCCCAGCATCCTTAGTGCAAGCTGCAATTAATTTCTAAACCTGCCCAAGTTGGAGACTTCAGGAAAGTTTGTGCTAAAACATATTTTAAGCTGCTACATTTCAAATCAAAGAAATGCTTTTTGTGATTGTTAACAAATAACATAACATTTTGTTTATAATATTATCGCTTCTCTAGGTCATTAAAGGCTCTTACCAAGAGAATCCAAATCTATCCCAAATTCATTTTAACACAGCTGTACTACAAATCATTTCAAGTATGAGTCTGAATTACTAAATTCAAGAAAATGATTCTTACTCACTCGCTCCCAAGTAAGTTCTTCTGCTGCTCGATCCCATTCCAAAGCATTCCAGTTCATATCATCTGAGGAGACAATGGCCATTTTTACAGCTGTTAGACTCACTCAAAACAAGATGTAACCACTCCATGTCATGTTTCAAATGAACAAAAAGATTCGAGGGCAAAATGTTCATCTTAAAACTGCTGGTAACATTTCAACAAGTGAATGCTTCAGTACTCAAAATACATGAAATTTGCAAAAACAAGATAAATAAGCTGGTGGGAATTTACACAGCTTCCTTGAATTATGACAGTCCTATATTTAATGGTTTAATTTATAAGTACTAGAATATTACTGTTTTGAGTCACCTGTTACCTTGTGCTCCATTGTTTGCATCTGCTGCATCTTCTACTACAGCATCTTCTTCATCTTCATTATCCTCTTCCTCCTCATCTACTTGTTCTTCTTGAATTTCAGGGTTCTCACCTACAACTACATTCTCAGCAGCTGGGTTAGCAGGTTGATCAAGCACAGCATTTTCAACACCTCCATTTACAACAGCCTGAGCCTGCAGAAACAGGATTTGGTATTTGGTTGAATTTGTCTACCTCTCTCCATACTTTTATCCTGTAGATATATATATATATATGAAACTGAATTGCATTAAAAAAAGTCAACAACATATTTTTAGTAAGCATTACATTTGGGACCACTAAACCTTTAAAAACATGAAATGAAATGTTTTTCTTCAGAGAGTAGCTGAGATAGGAAAGGGCTTCTAGGGATCATCAACCCAACTACTCAAAGTAGGATCAGCTACAACAGGTAGCTACAACAGTGCTGTTTCCACCTGGCTTTTGACTAACTCCAGAGGCAGAAACTTTAAAACCTCACTGAGCAACCTGTTCCACTAGTTGATGACACTTACAGTTAAAAAAACCCCAAACCCGCAAGCAAAACCCACAGGGTTTTTTTCCTCCTAAGTGGAACTTCCTGTATTTTAGTTTGAGCCTACTGCCTGCTGTCCTGCCACTCGGTACTACCAAGACAGCTCTGACTTTTTGTCTTCTTTACACCATCCCATCAGGCATTTTACAGACTAATACGGTCTACCCTGAGCCTTCTCATCTCCAGGCTAAACAGCTTTCTCAGCCTCTCATCATACATCAGAGGTTCCAGACCTTTAATCATTTTTGTTGGCTCTTCCCTGCACTCACCCCAGTACACCTATGCCTCTTTTGTACTGGGGGAGCTTAGGGCTGGATACAGCACTCCAGATGTGGTCTCACCAGTGCTGAATAGAGGGGAACTCGCTTGATGTCATGAAAATTGTTTTATATTAGAAAGACAATAATTCAAGGACAACCCGAGTCAATCACCAAGATGAGAATCTCTACCTTTGCCTTTAAAAATTAGTATTTACTACAAAAGAAAACAAAATTTTGAATTATTTCCTCCCTAAGCACATATTGCTTGTATATAATTTTTTCTTCCACCCAAGAGGCTGCTGTAAGAACTACAGGGGTGCATGTGTGTGTGTTGGGGGTGGGGGCAGAGAAGCTCAAAATTCAGCTATTTCAACAAAACTTTCAACTGCTTTGAGAACAGTGAATTGTCACCTCATGAACTATTGAAATACTTATGAAAAAGACAAAACAAAAGCAAGCTGCATCCTCACTGACTATGCCTGAGAATTCACCTGTATATGCACGAAATTATCTTAAAAAAAAGGGTAAAGATACAGACATAAGAATCTAAACAATGTTACACAATAAAAAACAACTTCAGACACCTAACAGTGGTGTCACTGAGTTTATATAGGAACACATGTTCAACTTCTTCTAAAAAAAATAAACACAGACACCCTGTAGTAAAATAACATTACTGTTAGGTTCTGATAATGTATTTATTCCCAAAAACACATTTTCTTAAGTTATCATGAATTACTGAGCAGGAAGTTTTACCTCATTTTGTTGACCAACACCATTTAGTGGCTGCTGTTGATTTTGTTCCAACCACTGTGGTGCTCCTCCGTGGACGATCTGTTCACGTAACCAAATTGATTTTGTTCCAGCCACTGTGGTGCTCCCCCGTGGACGATCTGTTCACGTAACCAAACAAGGCTGATAAATGCACACAGAGTGCACGTTACCACAAAACAGCCCTGCAAACAGTCAGCCAGTAAGTTCTCCCTGTTAAAGAGAAAAAAAAAAGAAAGCATTAATGACAAAAATATTTTGCCAGTAAGATTAAACAGTCATTATTAACTATCACAAACAGATCCTTCTAGTCCAACTTAACAAATAAACTGTTATTTGTGTAAAAAGCTGCATTCATTTATGTGCCCAAATGAAGAAAGTATCTAGACATAATTTTCACTTAATTTAAAAAAACTGTTCAAAGAAGTTTTCTTTCAGGAAGGCACCATTTGTGTACCTCTGCACAAATAGTTTTAAGTGCCCAGATACACACTGGTTTGGTAGAGGTTTTATTTCCCTCTGGTTTGGTTCGTGAAATTACTACTGTAATAGAAATTCCTGCAAATTAGGATCTGACTCAGTATGAAAAGTTTCAAGAGCAGTTCAGGAAAAACAATCTTCAAGAACAGCAAAGGAATAACAACTGCCAAATAAATGGTTTGATACAGTAAAAGGTTTCCTTAAATGGCAAGATGCACAACATCCAGTCCACCAAAATGTTTTATCTGCTCAGCTACCGTAACCAGAAGAAGGGAACTGCAGAGTTTCCCTTCAACTGCTCTACATTTCAGGTGGTATTTTACCCTAGGTATTATCTTTATACTTTAAAAATCCTAATTTATCCGGTCATACCTAACTGTAAAGCAGCAGCAAAATGAAGTTCAGTCAATCAACTGAAACTAGGGTTCATGCAATGCAAGTGGTACTTAAATCACCTCACGCAACTCTCATCTCTAATTCCAGGTAGCTCCTCCCACCCGTTTCCACACTTGCATTCCTCTTCACCACAGTGAATTTGCTCAGAAAACTACAATATGTTCTTTAAAGTAAGTAAGAAACGTGCCACCATAGTACTGTGCCATCCCCAAAGCAGCATCAGCCTGGTTCTCCTTGCAGCCACACTTGTGCCTGCACAGCACAGTGAATACCAAGGGGACATGAAGTTCAAAATGAAAAGATGACACAACAGGCTGCTGTAATTGACTCTGTCAAATAAATAAATGCCTAAGCATGGTTTCACATGACATTTAAATCTGACAAACACTTGAGTCATTTATTTTCTCCCTAGATCTGACTAACAGACATGAGAAGAGGTGCTCCAGGTTCAGTTGTTTCAGATTCTTCTCAGAAAAATAAAAATAGAATCTACATTATAGAGAAGACAGAAAAAATGCTGTTGTTAGGCTGAAGCAAGCATCTCTCTGCATTAATAGAATTAATTAAACTTAACATGACCTGATGTCCCAAACCAAATAGCCCAACTGAGATGACTTAGCTGAACCATACAGAACATTCATTCAAAATTAGCTTGATGTGTAACTTGTTCTACTCACACTGAGTTTCAGTTCCTCAATCTCAAGATAATGAAGAAGTAAGAACTATCCTGAAATTCTGCTGTTTGGTATTTACTGATTCTTTGAGTAAAATTCATTTTAAAAAGACAATGACAATATTCAATAGCAGACGGTGATTAAGTGTCAAAAAAATCAAAGTATTGGCTAGAAGGAAATCTGACAAAAATAATCTGTATCACATAAGAGATTCAGAATGGATAAAATTAATTTCAAAATATCAAAATGCAACAAAAACCAATGTGACATTATTAGCAACACATTTATTAATATTCTCCTATGCAGCAACTGACTTAAACCATAGGAAATCATTTTTTTAATTACTATGTGCAATTTTACAATGTAAGACTTCCTGACATCGAATACAGATCTCCATTAACCAGGGCCCACTTTGTAAAGACAATTTTCCAGCTCCAAAGATCCTGAATAACAGAACTTCAGAGTGAAAAGAATTCTCCTGTAATGCTGTTGGCCATACATCTTGTTACACAAAGGGTAAAGGGCAGCTGCTCACATAAGATGGTGAAAGATAACAAGCATAACTGGAAGAAAAGGACACTAAGTTCTAAAGCAACCATTTTCAGGGTAATCTGACTAAAAAAGTTGTTTGTATCAAACTGTTTGAGCACTTACGTTGACAGAATATCTAATGGCAGTGTCAGTAGTGAGCTCACAGAGCCAGTAAACAAGCACTTGTAGATACGACCTGCAGAAATAAAGAGAAGCTTGGTGTAAATTTGGATTTGGTTATAGCCTTGCTTGGAAAGGACCATAGGTACCCTCTTTTCACCTGGTGCCCAACTAAACTTATGAGAAGGAAGAAAAATTCAACTTTCAGTGCATGAACAGAACGCAAGACCATATGCAACCACGTGGAACAAAGATGTGTCTGCTTTAGCTGAACACTCTTGAAAAGTACACATTCAACGTGTAACAACTGCTTGGTTACACCCAAGATTCATCTAGACCTGTCTCCAGCACGGGTCACATTCATGGATGCCCAAGGAAGAATATGGAAACAGGTTAAACATATTGCAGCGATACTTCCTCATTACATTCTCATAGGTTTCATGCAAAGCAGGTCAGTTCCTGTTCCATAGTATCTTAGTGTTTATTAATCCTTGATGGATTTTTTCCGCCCATTAATTTGCTCAATTATCTTCTGAACCTGTATAAATTTCTGGTATTATGATACCCTGCAGCAAGGAGCATCTCCATTTCATTATCTGCTTTAAATAAGTGTTTTATGGACACTTGATGCTAGTTAACGTTAGCTTTTTACCATGATTCTTAGTCACATAATCTTAAAAAGTAGGCTAACATTGTATATAGCCTACTTCAGAAAACTAGGATCCATACGGGGATGAGACACAGATGCTCAGAACAGGATGCAGGAAGAATTAAGGAACCCATACCCAGAAATGCAACTCTTTAAAATTCCCATTCCACCCTTCAGGCAGACATAGGTACCCAAGTATACATGGGCATGCTGAGGTTTATGTGACCTAGAATAAATAGCTCTTGGTTAAACTTATTTAGAACTTACAGACAGTTTATGCTTCTACACCTCTCATGAATCAATCCACCAGAAATGCCAAAAATATCTACTGCTTATGTTCACCTCGTATACAAGACATAATATAGCATTTGGAGGAAGTTAACACTTACACCCCCAGTGCAATCCACTCCTCCTGCTGTAGTTCTAATGTTGGATAGTAAGTAATACTACAAAATTTAAAGGTCTAGAGTAAGGTAGAAGCGACGATGGCTGTAGCTATCTAATGAAAATGTTCAGTCTCATTGTTGTCAGTACAACTTACGCATTTTATATTGAACAGTCACCGAATCAAATTTAGCAAGATGATAGCATCAACTGATCCTCTGCTGCCAGGGATTTTGACTAGATTGCCTCTGCCTGTTTAGCTACACAGTGGAGGAATTTCAAAGGGGCAAATACCACGGTGAACTCTGCCAGGCTGAAAAGGTCAGAGAACATAAGCCTCATAACTTCTAATTACAGTGTTCCCTAAGGAAACTCATTGTGAGATTTTATGGAATAGGAAGAGGACTTTATTACAGTAAATGTCTACACAAACTTATCTCTATGCAAGCTATTTTCCCCTCACAGATTCCACTTGCTTGCTCTTACACAAACACTAAGATGTGTGCCTAAGTGATCCGGACAAGATCACTTGTGGACAACACTGAAGACAAAGGACATTAGCAAACAATTCCTTAATTGTGAGATTTTATGGAATAGGAAGAGGACTTTATTACAGTAAATGTCTACACAAACTTATCTCTATGCAAGCTATTTTCCCCTCACAGATTCCACTTGCTTGCTCTTACACAAACACTAAGATGTGTGCCTAAGTGATCCGGACAAGATCACTTGTGGACAACACTGAAGACAAAGGACATTAGCAAACAATTCCTTATTTTATCTATTAGATTCTGATTGGCATTTATGAACTGATTTTAGATTTGCCTTTCATACCCTTCATCAGTGGATGCCATTTGGAATCTCTGCCTTGGGTTTTTTGTTTTTTTTTTCCATCTATCGAGCCCAAGGCAAACTTTACAATTCTGTTCTCCTTATCCGTGTATCTTATAACTCCAGTCTTGTTCTTTATCTTCTTGACACCTTTATCTTTAGTCTGTTTGTCTTCCTTCTTGATTTGAATGAAAGCACATATACAGTGCTCTTTGGCAAACAGTAAATATTCCTTTTAACCCTTCTGCTGGTTCTTCTGGTGCAAATGTAGCCAATTTCATTCATGCTTTACTTATACCAATTTAGAGTAGTTCTGCTTCACATCTCTACAATTTTTATCACTACACAATGACATGAAACAGGTACACAATCATTCTTTTCAGCTACCCTGTGTACTGCACTTGGGTATTTCATTCTAGGAGCCATGCAGCCAAATACACTGAGAATAAAATCACTCTGGATTAATTTGGCCCAGTTATTCCTACTTCTCTGAACAGATCATAACAAATCGTGTAACTGGCTTTTTTCATCCACTAATGTAAATATTCTTTGTGCTAACAGAATGGCAACAGCATAGCAGAGCCTGCTGGGATTAGGCTGAGGTTATGCACAAAGGCATAAATTCCTTTTACTCAACCATGTAAAATAGGTATGCAATAAAGAAGTGAAATTACCAAAAAAGAACATAGATATGTTTGACAAGTTTTTTTCTTATGCTGCACCATTTTCCTCCAAATATAATGTAATGAAAATAACATTTCCTTGTGAAGCAACAACACACAATTATGTGAGCCATGTGACAGAAACAGGGAAGGCAAAAGATTAACTTTCTGTAATATTTACATACTTTTAAGGCAAAGATTGCCTTAAAGGCATTTCATGTAAGCCAACAAGGCCTATACAAAAATCACATCCATGTGACAGATCTGGGCAAATTTCAAAACAAGGTTTGCTGTATTAAATGGCTCTATCATGTTGAATATCTTCCTGTGCAACCATGTTACCCTTCACAGTACATTAATTCTTATAGGAATTCATACACAGTGGACTATCTACAATGTTAGGGACAGAAATTAAGGCAAAGGAAGACCACCCAAACAGTCACTCATAAGTCAAAATATCTAGTTAGATATAATGGCTTAGTAAATGAGTATTAAACCCCAAAAATAACATTTGCAAAACCAAAACCAAACAAACAAAGGCTAGTACAACTAATCTGTAGGTGGTGACTTCCAGCAGGTTTTCAGACAGTCATGAAACATAATGACCTTAATTAACCTATTGAATATGATTTTGCTGTCCTTCAGAAGCTTTAGTGAGAAAAGTGTAAATTATCTGCATTGTGAAATATATTTTGCACATCTTGTTTACTCTAAGCCCAGAAAAGCTCCTTTTCTTGCACAGGAAGGACAGGCTGCAGAAAGGGGATCACTTTCTACAGCTGATGCCAGTATTGTGCTATTCTCAAACTAAGACTGTGCCAGTTACAAATAAAAGCAAAGAACATACTGATCATTTGTGCAGAGAAATGCATTTACCAGCTCCCTGCTCTTTTGTTCAAGGAGTTATTATTGTTTGCAAAGATGCACTTCCAATCATTTCCTTGACTGAACACTATATGCCTCCTGCTTTTCTCCATTTTCTCTGTATTTTTCGCTTGTTGAAACATCGATACTTCTCTTTTCATCCGTATTTGAAAAGTGAATTTCAAACTACAGTAATTTAGTGTGCTCTCTGTGTCTGTTAAATTCCTTTACTACTTATGGGCCTTTGTTTATGGTACTTTAAGAGAAGTTCTACTAATCAGTTTGTGTATGACTGCAAAGGAATCTCACTTTTCACACAAAAAAAGATTAAACTTTCATTTATAAATGGTCAGACAAAACAGGACAATTCTTCTAATATTAATAAATGGCATCAAAAAAAACTTCCACAGACTTTAAAGAAGATAATTGAAAAGAGGCATTTTACTGGAGTAAGAAGTTTAAAAGCCTTTTAACACATTTTCTCCTCTCAACACCTTCCTGCTTTGCACTAGTCAAGTAGGTAGAACTTCTGAGCGAAAATAAGTGAAATAATGATGTCATTGAATGTTTTTGGGTTTTTTAATAAGCCAGCAGTGGTCTCAGAAAAGTTTGTTGCAGGAAGTGACATATTTTCCTGTATATAAGAGTATTACAGTGAAAAAAAATCAATACTTACATGCAGTAAGAGGTACTACTCCCAACCATGCAAAGGCCACAAGTGTATAGTGAAACCAGTATCGTATTGCTGTGCCAATACTCGTAACCAGTCCAGCAAAGATGTCTTGGATTGGAAGCCGTGAAGGCATATCTGGGGAATAAACTGCAGAAAAGGCACTTACGAAACAGTCTGTCCTTTAAAGAAGCATTTACGTCAAAGTCCTGCCAACTACAAAACGTTTGACAAAAGCTTACTAGAAGAATAAGTATATTTTATAGATTCTCAAGAGATGACCCCAAACAAATAACAGAAAAAAACTTCACATGACACATTCGTTACATTGTGTACTGAGGGGAAAGAGAAAATAAACTCCATGCTAGTTTTTGACTTAGAGAAGTTTTCTTAATAGCTTTATTAACTGTAAACTCTGATTACCTGAAAATAAGGTCAAGAAAAAGCAGATTTTAAATCCAGCATCCCTCCCACTAAACACTACCTCAAAGATACCTCTGTCTGTTATTTATAAACATAGTTCATGGAGAGAGCACAAGGAACAAGAGCAATTAGCAATTTTGTAAACTGTCGATGTGTTTGTGCTAGATAATTTAGATTCCACTTTCCATCCAACAGCACAGACAAAAAAAAGCCTCAGCGAAATAAAAGCACCACACAGAGAGGAAAATTGAAGGGAACTGGTTAAGTATCTACATACACTGAAATTTACACATATTTACTTTTAATTTCAGCAGGTAACTACTTCTTGCATACCATGCAAGATTTCTTCTAAGGACACTCCTATTACAGAACAATGCAAATCTCTCACCCAGTATGCTTATTTTCATAATAGTGAATTTCCTTGTTTTCTTAAATTCAACACCCATATATTGCATAAGCTCATCCCTACTCAAAAGCCAAGAAAAACAGTGACAAGGCTTCTTCTCATGCAAACAACTAGAAGACATCTCTAACAATGTCATTACATTTATTTAGCTTCTACACACTTAGGTGAATACCAAGAAGTGGCAATGCACAGTATCAGTAACAGATTTGAATACAGAAGATAAACTACAGTTAGGAGTGGCACAAAGACCCTGCTGCCTGGATGTTAAACAGTTATGTTGGAAACAGCTGAGCTTGAAGACTTTTACATAATAGATTATTTTTTCAAACATCGTGTACTTCTAACCATATATGGAAACTCAATTTTCGTAAGAACAGATAAAGAAAAGTTTTCCTCTCCTCTCATGGACAATCCTTAGATTTAAGTGTCTAAGAAATGCTGCTTTATGCTATCTACCTGCATCCCCTTTACCTACATTCCTAATCATCCCTTAACTAGTCTCAAAGAAGCCTCTACAGGCAAGAAATTCTTCTTTTCTCTGCAAGGTTCTTTCATTCCCTAAGTTATTGTAAAGAGAACTCGAGAACACACAAAAATCCAGTATCAACATGCAGAAGCAGTCAAAGAATGGGGAGAAATTGGTGAACTTCAGCAACATGTGGATTATACTTGATACAAAGTAACAAAAAAACAGTAACCCATTAGACAAATAGTAAATGGTTTGAAATTTCAAAGCTTCTTATTTATCAGGTATATGGCAAGGAACTGGAATTCATAACTCGAGAACACACAAAAATCCAGTATCAACATGCAGAAGCAGTCAAAGAATGGGGAGAAATTGGTGAACTTCAGCAACATGTGGATTATACTTGATACAAAGTAACAAAAAAACAGTAACCCATTAGACAAATAGTAAATGGTTTGAAATTTCAAAGCTTCTTATTTATCAGGTATATGGCAAGGAACTGGAATTCATAAAAGAAAGGACTTAAAATATAACACTAGGGAAGTGTAGCTGTGAGAACATAGAGGAGTAAATTGAAAGCAGGACACAAACAGATTTTCTCACTGTCTACCAATTTACAATTTTCTTGTTACAGAAACAGATTTAGTACACAATTGGTAGTACCATAGAAATGTCAGCTGAATACTTTCTAATGATCTCTCAGCTCACACTGAACAAACATTCTGAAAAATCATCAGAGGAGACAAGCATACCTTTGTTAAGGGTGCACAAGAATACCCACCTACAGTAATATCTGTTACATATTTATGGTATCACTCAGACAACTCAGCAGATACTCTGAGGCTTATCTTTTTCATTTCTAAAAAATATATTTTGATCAACACTTTGATCAAGAACTGCAACAAGAACTACAGGGATAACATCAACTTTGTATTAACAATTTATTTTTCAGGGAGAAGTTGGGAGGGTTTGAAATTTTTTTTAGAATTCCCAGCATGACAGAACCCCCGGTGTGCAATCACCCTGCAGCTCTGTAGCTTGCTGACAGTGGCTTCCACAGCTAATCCCCCACTTGTGTCTGTCATCTACTGCCATTTTCTCCTCATGTTCCACCTCCTTTTATCCACTCCCCAGTGCCTCTTTGAGGCCTGAGACTTCGATCCTGCCACCACAGTATACATCCCCTCCACTCCCTTTCACACACTTGTCCTCCTCATTCTTCCTCAATCCCTTAATTCCCATCCCAGTAATCTTTCCCAGCTCAGTCTCAGAAACCAGTTTCCTCCAAATGAAAATCTTTCTACTAAGAGACCAATTAAAATAATAGGGTTTTTTTTCCTATTAGAGCATGAAATTCAAACAGAATTTGTCTAAGCATAAGTGAGCCTATCATAGGTTTAGTTCAACTTCTTTGAGCTGCACAGGCCATGGAAAAACTACTAGAAAGCTTTTTGGATACTCCGGTTATACCCATGCAGCGTAACTGCTATTTTACTTGTGAATACTAATTTGGGTGGGGTTTTTCTAGTTTGGCTGGTTGTTTTCAGGGGGTGGGTTTTGTTCCACCCTTCCCTCCCCTCTTGTAGGCGTAATTTTTCCAGGAACACAGATATTAATTTTACTTCTCCAAAGTACAGAATCTGCTATTACACTGACGCAAATAAGGTAGGCAAACCACAAGGCTACCTTTAAAAGCTCCACTTGGCCTGCTTCACAGAATCTCTGCACTTAAGAGTCCTCTTACCCACAGATTTTCTATTTACCATTACACTTGCAAGACATTTATATGCCACCCCAATCATCCTTGTGCATTGGTCATGAAATAAGACTTAATACACAAGTAAAAACAGTGTATTTTATAGCTCACGGGCTAAAGCACTGGTTTGGTAAAACAGGGCTTGTGAGTAATTCTTTAGGCTGGACTAATGATCTTCAAAAGACCCTTCCAATCCAAACCGTTCTATGACTGTGTCTTACACCCTTGGGACACAGGCAGACTTTGCTCCAGCTTGCTAAGTTAAAAGGAAAAAACCTCCACCCCTTCTCATGCAAGCCACAGGTCTAACAAACGTATGAAATGACGTTCATATAAATCTCAGCTTCATGTATACTCCACACCCTGGAGCCAGAGGCAAACACACTGAATTCTGTGACAGCATTTTGTTCCAGAAGTTCGTTTTTCCAAATCAGACTTTCTAGAAAGGCTGAAGCTATGGACTACTGTGTTCAAGTTTGTCAAAATGAACTTGAAAAAACCAGACCATTATATTCTTCAGTAAATTCCTAATTACATGATAATGATAAGCTCAACAAAATGGGTCACTCAGTTTTTTACAGACCATTTTGTAAAAATTAAAGATCAAAAAGTTTAGAACTTAATTGCATGTTGCTTGTAGTAAAAATTTATTAAGTAATGGGTTTTGCACAAGTTACTTAGAAATATGGGTATCTAATTTAGTATTTCACAATTATGTTAGAGCAACACTCCTTTAACTTGCAATTTCTGAACCATGAACTCTTTCACACTAAGCTAGCTATGCTAGTCATATCCAGAAGGTTTAAAGATGATCAAAAATTATCAAAGCTTATGCATTAACTGGGGGGAAAAAACCCAACAAAAAACCCAACCAAAAGAACAACCCCAACCTTAAGTACTTAATGTGGAGAATCTCAGTGTGCTATAGGATGGCTCAGGAGCTCAATCAAGCCAAGTGACTCACAGGAACTGTCAGTTATTTGCATTCCAGAACCAAAAAACTTTTATATTAACAGTTACATGTGAACAAAGGTGACAAACAAGAGGAACAACAGTAACAAACCAGGATTATAACAATACAAATAGTGAGGTCCTAGTGCATGCTAAGCCTTCAATTAGTAACTTTGCATGCAGAAATCAAGATCTTATTTCACATTACAATAATGCATACATGGCAGAACACCTTACCCATAAGGCTTCCTGCAGTTTTACAGTCTGTGTATTGAGTAAGCTTGTGATGTTCTATCAACCACTTCCCAGCAATACAGCTGCACAGGAAGCAGAAGAATAAACCCATCCCAATTTCCAGCCACAGATCAGGCTAGTCTATTTCCATTTTGTGTTTTTGAAAATATTTATGTCAATGTCACCTTCTATAGAAAGGAGAAGTTCTGAAAACTGTATTTTCTTGGGAAATACACCCACGACTTCTTTCATGGGTCAGCATTTATAATTGTTTAGTGTGACATCAATAGCAGCACATGGCAAAGGAAAGTGTATGTGTGAGGAGGCAAAGAATATAGAGTAGTTGCTTTTTAAAAACTCAAGAAAGAAAACATGAGTTAAAAATGAACGAACACCTTGACAGAATTAAAAAATGTCCAAAGCTATTCTTAATAGCTGTATTAATTTATAACTTGAGGAACTGCAGAAAAGGAATGAATTTTAAAACATATAAAATTGAGCTTTAAAGAGTGCATTTGAAAATCGAGTCATTTGCCTACATGACTGAACACATTTAAAGAATGATGCTATTACTCAAAACAAAAATCAGTTCCTTTGTACTCCTGCCAAGATGCAAGCTGAATCTTCTACTCTTTCCTTCCTTCCAAACAGTAACTAATCTAGCAGTTCAGCTGCTAAAGAAATCACAAGATGTTACAGAACTTCAAGAATAGATGCACTAGAAATGGTTTACGAATATTCCATACACAAAATGTTGCACTAGCAAAGGAGCTTTTTTTGACAGAATGACAGCAACAGCCTTAACAGGCAAACCAAGCTAAACTGAGAGGTGCTGCTGGTATTACTGCACTTTTGCTCTCAACTGTGTGCCTGTCTGTTGAGGCACAGATATTAATTACACACGTGTTTCTTTGACCACATCCTGTGGTGAACTTATCTATCTGAAAGCAGGTTACATGGCATGGTTATAGGCCAGATCCAACTTCACCTGGGATGACTGGCATACATATCAATCCCTGCCCTGCCTTATCATTCTCTCTCCAGCACCTGCCACACCTTCCCAGCTTCTACAAGCAGATACAGTTTCCATACTGGACATCTTCTAAATAAAGAAGAATAAGAGAAATTAAGGTACTGCATGAGTGTTGAGCACGAGGGAAACAAGACACGCTAGGCAGAGGTGCAGGAGGAATCTGTGCAGGGTACCTGGCCTGCTACCACTGTATGCAGCCTGGTAGGAAAAGAGCAACTGCTGTGTGGAAAACCAAGAAGAAAAGATTATTGACTGAAGCTGCTGAGTTAGGGGAGTGGCCAGTGTGTGACAGGAAGATAAGCAGACCTTCACTAGAGGCTGAACGTGGAGCAAGTCCAGCCTTGATAATTCTGTGATTCTATTGCATAAAGAAGGAAAGAGGTTCACTTTTTACCAATTCCCAAGCTTCTATGACAAATAGTAACTTGTTAACCCACAATAACTCAACTGTGTTTTCTCACGTGCCTGTAATCAGCTGTGCTGGTAACAGCTGTGCCAGTCAAGGATTAACTTGTGCAAGAACACCTCTGTTGATAAGGGCAGTGACTAAGCTGCTTCTTATCAGTAGTAACACACATATAACGTGATTTCATTTAGAACTCCTCATCCTCTTTTTTTTCCCCCCTATCCCAAGGAAACCACTATACACTTTTGTCTTCCCTCCCCTCCCGATACAAAACAAGGAAGCCTTCTTTCTTTGTAACAACTAATAAAGCCACTGAAATGCAGGTTTCTGGTCTTACACACTAAATTCTGTAGAGGACATTGCAGCAGAGTGCAATTTTGGAAATGGCTAATTAGCTTGCAGAGACCTCCAGAACTGGGGCTCACTTCTTATTTTTCAGGTTTCCACAGAGAAGCAATATAAAGCCCTTACAAAAATGTTTAACAAGTAAAACCTGCAAGCAGATGATATCTGCCTTACATTTCACATACAGGTCTCTGTAGTATTTAAAAATATTAACCTGAAAGCACCTCTGTGTTCAGCACAAAATATGCTGTTACCCTCACAGTGCTAAGAGTTAATATTGTACATTTCACTCCTGATCTAATGTGTTTCATTAATTGTGGGCAGAAATGAAAAATACTGAGCATATACATACATATAGAAGGAAGGTGGATTATGTGATTTCTGTAACAGAAACTACATGAACTAAACCACCTGTCTCCTTAGACTCAGTTTTCTCTACTAAAGTATAAAACTAGTTAAAAAAATAAACCAAAAAAAGGTAAGAGGGGAGCAGGAGATGAGGTAAGTGCTCTATCCTTCTAACTGGCACCAGCTACCTTGAAAAGGAGCATTGATTTTTGTTGTACCACACACATAAAATAGGCAAACTCATCACCTTTCCAACCCAGGACAGGTTCTATGGTGCAGAGACTTCTTGTTTTTTTAATAAGTAATTAAACTACATATCTTCACCATGTAGAACAGAGTTCAGCAGTTGCGAACAATAATTCAGCACAAATAAATGTAAAGAGAAAAATGTAGCATAACAACCACTTAATCTGCTCAACAGGCAACAAGTTGGCAAGGCTAAATAACAAGCCTAGCCTGCCACCAATCCAGAGGACTTCACCTATTTCTACTACAACTGGTTAAAATGTAATTAGGAATCCTCTGAGAACTATATAAAGATACAGTAATAATTCATCATAAATTGCCTAACCTAAGACTGGGTAGTTACTGTATCTTGTCTGAATTGCACGTAGAATAACAATCATCATTTGCATTATCTGTCAAGATCAATGGAATTGCAACTGACAGAAGTCATGTGGTTGGTGTTGCAGGTGGATTGTTCAAAGTGATTTTCAAATTTTTCTGTGGTTTCACCACTAGACTTCCAAACACTGATATTTATCAATGAAGCTGAAAACATGCCATATGCTGTAATGTTGGAAAAAAATAAATGGGATTGAGGCTGTCAGAAAACGTACAGGAAAATAATCTTACATGAGACATAAAAGAAGCATGAAACATCCAGATTATCCATTATTTAAATGATTCACACAGTCTGCAATAATATGCATAAGAATTGCAATTCAAACAAGAGTATAGAAGTCAAAACAGGAGTTTGGATCTATCACGCTGAATAAAAAAGTAACCACTTTATACATACTAAGAGAAAAGGAAATACTTAAAAAAATAGTAGTAGTAAAACATACTTACTTGGTGTGAAAGCAAATCTGTGCTTACATAATTCACAGTATTCTTTTCTGCTGTGTTTAAGCCACTGAACTAAGCTGCAATAAAAAAAGGATCATATTAACACATGCTATACATCTCTCTGCCTTATCCCTTTATTAAGGCAAACACACCAATTCTGGTTTCAAACATAAATCAGTATACTGGTACCGTCAAACAGGGCTTAAATTAGCATGTTCATTAAGGCCATTTAGGCCACCAAGTAAGTTACAAAAATGTTTAAAAAAAGCAAGCTGATGGTAAGTTACAGTGACTCTTCTGTTACATCACTTAGGTTATTGATAAAGTATGCCCTGTGAGATGTTACTGATCAAAACACATATCCTGACATGGACACCCACCAGAGACACCAGTCCTTAGCCCTGTGCATCTGTATGTCATACTCTGATGTGTTTTTAAGATTTAGAACTGTTGTATTTGGGAGAGAAAGGCTGTTGAAACACCATCGAAAGGAACATGTGCTATAGACCAGAACTACAGCTTTCGCTTTAGCACTTCCTGATCAAACATACACCCCAAAATGACTAATAAGTGCTAGGGTATTTTTACTTCTTGCAGTGAGGTTAGATGTTCTTTCTATTCACAACTGTAAGTGGGCAGAAAAAGCCCCAACGTACTGATTTTTCTGCTTGACTTTCATAAAGCTGACATATGAGCAGAACTGTAGTCCCAAACACAAACAATTGACAGTACTTTCTTTTCACGTATATAATTACTTAGTTTTTTGTGAATTGTAGTGAATCATCATGTAAAAACTGTCAAAAGCCCTAACACATTTCCACTGAAAACTGGATTTTCTTACCAGTTAATCTGAAGACTCAGGAAGTATTGATTTTATAAACATATGAATGCATTTTAATTAGGAAAAAAAATTAAGAAACCCACAAACACATAACTCACCATTCCTGATGAATAAATTTAATACTGCCAGTACACACACATGGATGATAGAGAGGTTTCTCAGGAGTTCCTTCAGACCGGCAGACTCTGCATATATCTGCTGACAAGGACATACAGCTTATTACACTACTGCTTCAAGAACTCAGATTTACAAGACAAATTACACAATTACATTCTAGAAACTTTACCATGTAGCAAAATGAAGCCAGAAGAAATTGAAAGAGGATGAAAGACAGATTTCATCTGATGCAAGGCAAAGACCGAGAGACCAGCAGAAAAAACGAGAATGTTATCTGCCTGATCATGTTATAAGAACTCCAAACATGTCTTAAAATAATTTTAAGATTTCTAGAAAATAGACAGTCAAACTACAAGAGGAGGTGTTCTTTATCCAGAAAGATTACTGCTAAAACAACAAGCTGTTAAGGATAATCTTCCTGAAAGTGGAGACTTTGAAATACAAAAATTCCATCTGAGTTTTGAACAAGTTAAAACTCTTCAGCTCAGCCTTTAACTCCAACAATGACTTAAACCAGTCATTTGCTGCTCTTGAGCCTAACATGGATGTTTCCTTGGTGCTCTTGATGAAAGGGCAAAAACCCCATCATCATAAACAGAAATATGTACTTTGTGACTTCGCTACCCAAGCTGAATAAAGCAAACCGTTTCACAGTCTAGTCACAGAAGAAAAGCATTTTCTATTGCTTATTTCATAATTGCAGTAATATTTCAATAGTTCCTGCACATTTTTTATTCCCCACTTTTGACATTTTTTGCAACTCAAGGTTCCAAGATGTTTTGTTAACAAAGTAGCGAGCATAAATCTCTCCCTCTAAAGAACAGATATCTATTTTAATAGCATCCAGTAAGATAGAGCATTTAAACACACAATTAAATAGAAATAAAAATCAAGTATTTTATCTGCTTATTGACAGATGCATGGCATCCTGCCTTTACTCCTCCTTTTGCCTCTATTAAGGAAAGGAACATAAAATGTCCCATTTTTATAGAATATGTAACTTCAGGATTTTCTCTTCTGTTAATTACTTCTCTGTCATAGTATGTTAAGGGGTTGGAATTTAAACACACAATTAAATAGAAATAAAAATCAAGTATTTTATCTGCTTATTGACAGATGCATGGCATCCTGCCTTTACTCCTCCTTTTGCCTCTATTAAGGAAAGGAACATAAAATGTCCCATTTTTATAGAATATGTAACTTCAGGATTTTCTCTTCTGTTAATTACTTCTCTGTCATAGTATGTTAAGGGGTTGGAATGGACCTTAGAAAACATAACATCCTTTATAAACCACCTCTATAACCCACCACCATCCAGGAAAGTTGCAAGAGTGTAACATACATATCAGAGATCTTGGTTAGAAAAATACCAACGGAAAGTAAGGATGTAAGAATAATGCAAGTTTGCAGTTTTGAGTCAGAATCACCTATCTTTGTTCTCGGTCAAAATTTCCATCAGTTAATGGCTTTCTACAAGATTCATTTTTTTTCTGTAAAGAAATCACAGTATGACCATACCCATACTTTACACAGTATCAGAACATTGTATGCATAAAGCATAAGAATTCAAGTGATTCAAAAGGAAAAAA
This sequence comes from Acanthisitta chloris, assembly GCF_000695815.1. Classification (NCBI taxonomy): domain Eukaryota; kingdom Metazoa; phylum Chordata; class Aves; order Passeriformes; family Acanthisittidae; genus Acanthisitta; species Acanthisitta chloris. The sequence continues at coordinate 51,216 of NW_008663646.1, forward strand.
TGAAAACAATTTGCTATCTCTAGAAGTGAGATTTGATTGAATCCATTCATGCAGCACAGAAAGAAGTATTCAATATCACGTCAATGACACTACCAACAGCTTCTGTCAGAGCCATGTTGAGCAAGTATCACTGCAAACATCCAGAGACCCTAGCCCCATTTCTCCGTTGACAAGAATGACCAGAACTGCTACTTCACCTAACAAACGATTCTTTTATCACAGAGAGCATTTCCAGATGACTGCACAGGACAGGTCTCTTCCACAGACAGGCAGCACCTCCCCACTCGCTGTGGCATGCCCACCTCCTCCTGCATTCTTTTGAACAGAGCTATTTCACTGCTGCAAGTTGACAACTTTGTACGCGCTGGATCAGCCTCACAAAGGGTAAGACAAGTGCTTGAGCCAGCACAAGAGACAGGATGGGAAACCACTGCTTTAAGGATACTGTGTGGCACCAAGGAAAGCAAGTTAAAAGCACACTGTTCCCTGAAAGACACCCATAACTCTCTCAACCTGCTCATTAATGGCCTGTTGGCTCTTGCTGCAGACTGTTCACTTATTCTCAGAACTGCTGGGGATAAACCACAATTTGCATTACTTAAAGCAAACTATTTCTTTATTTGAGTAAGGATTGACTCTGTTAGCTTACTAAAATGAGTTAAACCCAATGTTTTTTTTCTAAAGGCTCTGAGAATGTCTAGATATTCCCACTTGTTTTGTAAATCCAAAGAAACATACCGTGGCTGTAATAATCTGTGCTGTTAAGCAGCCAATAGCTTCAAATCAATAAACCCTGCTGAGGGTCAACATGTAAAGCTATGCACCTCATGACCTACTGCCACGTTCAGAGGGAATTCCACTGTGCACTAGTCACTATTTTTCTACGCACACTTTGTATCCTGTTCTTTGTGCATGTGTTTTGGAAAAAATGACCTTGAACAATACAGTTCTTTTCTGTTCCCCCCGAGAATGATTCCGTGCCTATCACCTATCCAACTGTATTTCAACCCTGCAATGTCAAAAAGTGAAGATTATGCTATTTAGCAACAAACTGATTTAACTAGAAAAAAACAAGATTACCTCACATCAGCAAACCCTGGTATCTGGTGCTTTCAGGTGCTTCAGAGAAGCAACTCTCACATTTGTTCTGAGGTGAAGAACGTCCCACTGAGGTCTAACCATTACCACCCTAAGCTGTCTCTCTTGTCTAAGCTTTCTAGCTCCACAAGACAATTCAGTCAAGTACAAAACCCATCAGAACCACAATGGCCATAATATCCTTATCAGCCTATCAATAGTTAGGAAAGTCCACCTGACACCATGCAGCACAAGTTCAGGCACACAATATTAGAGCATGGATTTCCTTTTCCTTAAAGCACTCGCACAGTCTTTGCTGCTGCTGCTGGCGGTGGTGTTTAAAGCTCTCTAACCTTGTAAAGTCTCTCCAGCCTTCTGGCAAGCCACGTGAAGTTCTAATAGTGGGAACTGAGGCTTGAAACTGTAGAAGTAGTTGTAACATTCTAGGGGTATTTATGGAAAGTGAGGCTATAGACTAGTTACTCCCATGCTACTACCAAGAGCTTTCGAGGGTACCATTGATAGGACTACAACATAGCATCTAAGGCTGCAGCTGTACCTGCTTCTGTGTGTGTTTATATGGGCAAAACCAGAACAACTCTACACTTGCAATCTGAACAGAAGACAAAGATTTAGGTAAAGGAGACAATGCCTAAAGATGGAACTAACAACCTCTTTTCCCTTCCTGGTCTCTCTGTTCACCTACTTAAGTCAGGTACGACCAAAGTCTACCACTGGTAACAGCCTGTAACAAATTATCAACTATGCTGGAGTGGTGGAAAATCAGCAGGTAATTTCTGAGAATCTGCCTCACAGCTTACAGAAATCCAGGTTTTCTGGGCAACCCAGAGGCCAAGCGATCAAAGTTTCACTCTGTTAATTTCATCAGTGCTGGTCTACCAGACACCACAGAGTTGCAGCCAGCAGTTTTAAAAGCTGTTGGGTTTTAAAAACTCTAATATTTGATAAACCACCAGCATTCTTGAGTATTAAAGATGTGTACAGCACAACCCAAGGGGCATTTCTACAAAGGTGCTATCTTATTTCATCCACTGTTTCATGTTTTTGTAGCTTTTTTTCTCCCCTTTTCAGCCCTCTCAAGCTGGAAAATCAAGCTACACTAGATAAAAAGCGACATTTAAAAACGATGCCAAAGCAGCAAAAGTCAAGACACAAAAGCTTTCCTTGGAACTGCCTTACTACTGCAATATGCATTTGCAGGTATTGCTTAAGACGACAAACAAAGCTCAAGTGCTGCGAGAAACAGAGCACAACACACATCCCTTATATGTTTTGGTTTGTGCTACAGTATCCAGTCCTGCTTTATGGAAGCTCTGCAGTATCAGCTTGAACTACGCAGTCCCTCAACCTTACCCGGAGCAGAGCAAAAAGTGCTGACAAAACATACCCACGCCTGACCTCGAGTAAAGCAACACCCTTAAAAATGGAAACTGCACATTAAAAATACATGGCTGGGCGACGACCAGGCTTTGACAGCCTCTTCTTTTTGAAAAAACGAGCCAAGTTACTCTGTACTAGCTTACTGCAGGCGAGATAAGCGCGGAATACGCAGGACAATGCGCTGACAATTCTTCCAGCGCACGTAACAAAGTTAACCTGGCAAAAAAAATAATAAAAAATAAGCGCAGCAGCCGCGGCGGCATCAGCAGCTGTTGTTCCCGCTCGGCCGAACGCAGCGCCGGTTGAGGACTGGATGCGTGAGGGGGCCGGGGCCGGCAGGGTCCGCGG
>NW_008663647.1:0-2037 GCF_000695815.1 Acanthisitta chloris
CGTCACGGCGGAAGGGACGGGAAACACGTGGGGAAGAGCCACGTGGGAGCTCAGTGTGCTCTGCGCAAACCTGTGCGGTGCGCAGGGAATGGGCGGTAGGGATTTTCCTCCTTCGCTTTTCTGCTCAGGTGGAACTTCGGGTGGAAGTCCCTGTGCAAGAGTTTCTGCTGCTACCTCGTCTCACTGGTTTGCAGCACTGAGCAGAGCCTGAGCCAGCCCCTTGGCACATCCTGATCCATCCTCTTGGCACATCATTCAGATACTTACATCCCTCTTAGTCGTCTCTTCTCGGGGCTGAACAGCCCCAACTCCCTCAGCCTTTCCTCATCAGTGAGGTGCTGCAGTCCCTTCAGCATCTTTGTCACCCTCCATTGCGCCTGCTCCAGGAGCTCCATGTCCCTCTGGCATTGAGGAGCTCAGAACTGGACACAACACTCCAGGTGTGACCTCACCAGGGCTGAGCAGAGGGTCAGGATCACCTCCCTGACCTGCTGGCAATGCTCTTCCCAATACAACCCAGGATTTCATTGGCCTTCTCAGCCCCCAGGGCACACTGCTGGCTCATGGACACCTTGTTGTCCCCCAGGACCTTCCCACAGAGCTGCTCTCCAGCAGTGCTTGGGGTTATTCCTCCCCAGGTGCAGGAGCTGCACTTGCCCTTGTTGAATTTCAGAATCCTTCATCTGCACCCACCCCCATGGGCAAATCCTCCCTCTCCACCCACCCCAGCCTGCATAGAGGGGACAGACACCTTCCTCCAGCCCTCCCTCAGCAACCACCACCCTCAGGGAGCAACTCCTGTGAGGAATCACTTCCACCTCCCTCCCAGCAGAGGTAACACCAGCTCAGGGGTGTTTAAAACTTACCCTGGACAAAGAGGCTTTGAGATTCTACTAAATGAAAGGACCACAGAGTCGAGCCTAGTACAGTAGGCAAGTGGAGTGTTTCAATTATATTTTACTCTTCATTAAGTTGTTCATATTACAAAATTAGCTGCCACGGCCCACGCTGTATGGGACTTCAGGATAGCTGTCCACTCAAGAGAGCACAAACTGGTATTTCCTGTCAAAGAACTCTGTGAAACAACACCATATTTATAACCTTTAAAGCTAAATAGTGCTAAAATTTCAACATCATCTCCATTAGTTTTGGTTTTAAATAATTTCACCATTATAAAATTAATGCATTTGCATGTATCAGGTTACAGACATTTGCATTTCAATCAGGGTGAAGTATCCCATGCTGGAACAAGGAGTTTTTAAGCAGTTGCTGTTTCAACAGCAGCTCATTGTTATTGCCTCAGAACAAAGTATGCACAAAGTATTGAACAAGAAAATGCAGGACATTGGTTTTTTTCCCCACGGAACTGTTAAAAGCAACTAGAAAATGCCTTCTGGACAGGAAGCATTTATAAAATGCAGAGCTCTCCCAGCAAAGTGCTTGCACAGGGCATTCACTTCATGTAGATTCACACCCCTGAAGTGACCACTGACCATGTGCAGAGGATCAATGTCCTCTGAAACGTTTTTATTTGCTTGGGGAAATTGGCAATTGCAGGTGCTTTCTGACTCTGGCTCCTGGCTGAACTGGGCAGCAGCTGCTGAGGTCAGGAGAGAAGTGTTTGAGGCAAACTCCAACAGTTAAAAATATCCAAGGAAAGCTGGCTGAGTTGCTAACTTCCCATGCACTCACTCCTGAAGGAACACTATGCTGACAACACACTGTGCTAAGCTTGCAGCATCCAAAACCACAAGTAGAGAACTATCCATGTATTCCATTCCCTTGACTCTAACCATCTCCATGTTTACACCCAAACCAATCGAGCCCACAGGTGACCTAATACTGCTTCAGCCCTTCCTTGTAAAAAAAAAAAAAAAACAACAATTAAAATTAAAAAAATCACTTCTATTCTACTGGGCTCAAATCCCTGAAGAATCCATACCGTGTATGGAAGGCTCTAAGTTTTGTGCCTTGATGCAAATTAATGCACAGGAACTGTTTATTGTGCAGTTTTCCTCCCCAGGAAGTCTTTTCCCC
>NW_008663647.1:2065-3098 GCF_000695815.1 Acanthisitta chloris
AGTTTAAAACCAAAGCATGAATATGTTACCAGTACACATGGACAGGTTTACAATCTCCTGTTTTGAAAGAACAAATGACAAAGAGCATTCAAGAATATTGCAACTGGGTTTGTTTGTTTGTTTGTTTTAACAGACAAGTAGCAAAGACTGGATACCACCTGGAAAAGAGACAAAGCTCTGCACACACACCTGATTGTTGCTGTCATACTTAAATAAGTAACACCAATGCAAGAACTTTTCTCTTCATGGCTACTAGTGTTCAAAGAAGCTTTAGGGTTATGGAGTTGCAGAGGTCTTGGTACCCTGTGAATCACAGCTCTGCAGGTGGCACTGAGATTCCTCTGGCAACGGAGTCACATGGCTTTCACTTTGATTTGCTTCATCTTCATCTGCTTCTTCTCAAGTTTCTTCTGCTCACGCCGCAGAGCAGCTTCCTGTGGGCAAGGACAGAAGGGAATAAACACCTGTGGTCTCTGCAGAGAGCAAACTCATCATTGCAGAGCCAAACAACCCTCCAGTACTGGGTGTACATTGCTCACTGGAGCCTTTGTGTGTTTCAGACAGCAGCAGCACAGTGTCATAGGATGTGAAGGGGTTGGGATGGAACTTAGAGATCACCCAATGCCAACCCCTGCCCTGGGCAGGGCCCCCTCCCACCAGAGCAGGTTGCTCAAGGCTTTGAACATTCCCAGGGTGGGGGCAGCCACAGCCTCCCTGGGCAACCTGTGCCAGTGTCTCACCACCTTCACAGAGGAAACTTTTTCCTGATACCTAAAAATTTCCCTCTTTCAATTTTTCCCCATTGCCCCTTGTCCTGTCACTGCTGCTCCTAACACAGAGTCCCTGTGCAGCTCCCCTGCAGCCCTTCAGCTCCTGGAAGGTGCTCTGAGATCCCCACAGAACCTTCTCTTCTCCAGGCTGAACAGCCCCAGCCTTCTCACCCTGTCTCCATCGGGAAGTTGCTCCAGTGCTCTGACCACATACCCTGCCAGCTCTCTGCCTCCAGCAAACAGAAACCAGCATTGCCATTCCT